>NC_041388.1:362308416-362314523 GCF_002162155.2 Triticum dicoccoides
GAGATGACATCGAAGATTCTCGGGAGATGAACCATGGAAGCCAGTTCCGAAACAAGAGTTCATCGGTAAACCAATGAGAGGATGAGGAGGTGGCTGGTGGAATCAGCGACAATTCATCGAGATTAACAAAAGATGGATTTCCACAATTATGTGAACAAAGAGATAACATTTGTCAGATCAAATGGTATAATGATGTATGCTTGAGGAAAACATACACAATTAAACATTGGTTGAAAGGTGCACCCGAAATATGGGTTGGGTTGCACAACCAACGTCAGAATGGTGATTCAATAGTCAATAGCCTAAGAATGAACTTTCGACCATTAACTTCAAAAAAATTTAGGGTTGCTAGAAGGAAAGAATCCAAACAACACCGTTCACTTGTTGGAATTAACACGGGGACCAAGAAATGAACGAAGATGGCAAGAAGCATTTTGTTATCAAGAATTCTTAAGAGGTGGTGAAATTCTCACCACATTCTTGACAAAAAGAGATGGTAATACTTCCGAGGTAAGGAAGATCAACTGCTGGGTAGCAGTGATCTCAAGGTTTTACATAAAACACGAACAAGTTGTGTTGAACGAAAGGCAATAAAGTGGTCGATGAGAACAGGAATCATCGAGGGGCAAGGATGGTATTACCCATCATGAATTCAATTGAATTCCTGGAAGAGCTCATAAGGTTGATGATGATCACGACACAATTGTCGAGAGATTTCATGCAGATGTAGTCAATCAGCGACGACATCAAGTCAAAGGAATGATGAAGCAAGAGGTTATTGGAACCACAGTTACGACAAAACTCAAACTCAAGCTTGTTGTTTAAGGTGAAAGGGAATGACGAGGAAAATCGACGTAAGCTTAATTCATCGTCGAAAATTGTGCTCCGAGAAGAAGGACCGGGTAGCACAGTTAAAATCATCACGACAATGATATAGCCAAACAGGCTAGGAATGACATGATCGGGTACAAACTCGTACTTATAGAAGCTTACTGAAGAGTGGTTGAACCGTAGAGCGGACTCGGTTCAGTTATCGATGTCTTTGAGTGTTCAATAACTCAGAGCCCGCGAAAAATTGGAATCAGTGGGAAGGTAGCACTTGATGAAGAACCCCTAAGGAGTTATGCAGTTCCATGATAATCTCGAGATACTAGGGGGGTAATTCTCGACACAAGATCAAAGTAAAGGTGGGACTGGTGTATTGATCCATAGAAGACAATTGTTTTAACTTGTCCGAGAAATGAGATCAAAGAAGAACAATCATGGTCGGAACCACGGTTGCAAAAGGCCAGATCCTAGATATAAGAACTTATACCAAAGAGGGTTTAAGAGGAGCACCCATGATAAGATTAGCATCGTGTCCATGGGCATGAACGCAAGGTTCAAGGTCGACTCCCACTTCTCCAATGCATAACATTTCATTCACTTCTCACGTTTGATGAAGTTGCAGTGTTGAAATTTTATCTGGTGAAGCACCAGAAGAGTAAGACTCGTGAAAACCTTCGGGTTCACACGGTTTAGAGAAGGCATATGTTCAACCCACAGGGGCTTCTTAGAAACGTATACCACAAGTTTCAAGAGTAAATAACACAAGCTCGAAAGTAGAGCAAGGTTGAGAAAGTAGATGATACAATTACCAAGGGCATTATGTATCCAAGGGAAGGCTCACAAGGTTATTGAATATGAAGGATGCTGACGGATAAAATCCAACAATGGGCCTGATGGTCCACAAGGGATCTGACGTGAGCACCGGTACTCAACTAGAGGAAGCAAATTATAGAAACAACTGACTAACTCAATTGTCAAATGCAAAGGAATTATGATTTCCAAATCAAGGGATCAGAAGCAATGCTCTGATTAGGGGTGGATAAGTTGAATAGTCTTAGGGTACAATCGAAGACAATTGGATTGGTCGAGAACCAATTCCAGTTAAAAGAATGGCAGCTCAGCCGGAAAAGTAACTTATAAGGATCAAAGAAGATTGCGTGCATTCGCAAACATATTGAGTCAACAGACTCAAAAATGATAATGACAAGGAATGTCAATAAGACTACGAGAGTTATGGGATTAACCATAAGGCAAGCAAGCAAGAATTTCAAGAGCCAAAGGCTCCAGAGGATTTTCGGAAGAACGAATATTATTTGAAGACCTTTGTGAAACACAAGAACAACTGGGGATGAGCGGATACTCGGCAAGCGCGAGTAATTATCCGTAGGGGTATTCATGCAGCAAGGAACTACAGGGCAGTAAGCGTAAAGAATTCTCGGAATACCGAAGAGTATTTCAGGACATCTTGTAATAACAAGAGCAACTGGGGATGGCAATATGAACGATAGGTGTAAGTAGTTATCCAGAGGGATTTATCGATGGAAGTGAATTGCAAAAGCGATGGCACATAGTCTCGAGAGCACATCGTAGAGTATCTTCGGAATCTTCTGGTGCAGCAGGCGGTCATCGGTAACAAGTGGCTCTCCGGGAGAAAGTACTTGCGAGAACCTAAAGTTTGTTTTGTTTTTAGCAAAATCATTTAACCCGAATAGAAGAGAAATAAGAGTCCCAGAGTATAGGTCGAGGAATAAAAGATCCTAATACCACCCAATGGCGACGTGGGCCCGTAAGGCACACAGCCAAGTTAGTAAAAGTTTTGCAATGGCTAGACTCAACTTCGGCCGAGGAGTTGGAAAGGGATTCCTACAGGCAGTCGGCTCTGATACCAACTTGTGGCGCCCCCGATTTGACCGTACACTAATCATGCACGCAAACGTGTACGATCAAGATCAGGGACTCACGGGAAGATATCACAACACAACTCTACAAATAAAATAAGTCATACAAGCATCATAATACAAGCCAGGGGCCTCGAGGGCTCGAATACAAGTGCTCGATCATAGACGAGTCAGCGGAAGCAACAATATCTGAGTACAGACATAAGTTAAACAAGTTGCCATAAGATGGCTAACACAAACTGGGATACAGATCGAAAGAGGCGCAGGCCTCCTGCCTGGGATCCTCCTAACTACTCCAGGTCGTCGTCAGCGGGCAGCACGTAGTAGTAGGCACCTCCGGTGTAGTAGGGGTCGTCGTCGACGGTGGCGTCTGGCTCCAGGGCTCCAGCATCTGGTTGCGACAACCAGGAAGGAAGGAAAGGGGAAAAGGGGGGGAGAAAGCAACCGTGAGTACTCATCCAAAGTACTCGCAAGCAAGGAGCTACACTACATATGCATGGGTATATGTGTAAGGAGGCCATATCAGTGGACTGAACTGCAGAATGCCAGAATAAAAGGGGGATAACTAATCCTGTTGAAGACTACGCTTCTGGCAGCCTCCGTCTTGCAGCATGTAGAAGAGTGTAGATTGAAGTCCTCCAAGTAGCATCTCCAAGTAGCATATCCAGGTAGCATCTCCAAGCGCATCTCCAGTCGCATCGCATAGCATAATCCTACCCGGCGATCCTCTCCTCGTCGCCCTGTAGAAAAGTGATCACCGGGTTGTCTGTGGAACTTGGAAGGGTGTGTTTTATTTAAGTATCCGGTTCTAGTTGTCATAAGGTCAAGGTACAACTCCAAGTCGTCCTGTTACCGAAGATCACGACTATTCGAATAGATTAACTTCCCTGCAGGGGTGCACCACATAGCCCAACACGCTCGATCCCATTTGGCCGGACACACTTTCCTGGGTCATGCCCGGCCTCGGAAGATCAACACGTCGCAGCCCCACCTAGGCAAAACAGAGAGGCCAGCACGCCGGTCTAAACCTAAGCGCACAGGGGTCTGGGCCCATCGCCCTGAGCACACCTGCACGTTGCGTGGGCGGCCGAAAGCAGACCTAGCCTAGTGGCGTTCCAGTCCAATTCGGCGCGCGCCGCTCCGTCGCTGACGTCTGAAGTGCTTCGGCTGATACCACGACGTCGGGATACCCATAACTACTCCCACGTAGATGGTTAGTGCGTATAGGCTCGTAGCCGACTCAGATCAAATACCAAGGTCTCGTTAAGCGTGTTAAGTATCCGCGAACGCCGAACAGGGCCAGGCCCACCTGTCTCCTAGGTGGTCTCAACCTGCCCTGTCGCTCCGCCACAAAGTAACAGTCGAGGGCCGTCGGGAACCCAGGCCCACCTCTACCGGGATGGAGCCACCTGTCCTTTCAGCCCCCTCGTCAGAATCACTTGCGGGTACTCAATGAGCTGACCCGACTTTAGTCACCATCTGCATAGTATGTATGTAGGTATATACCCGTGATCACCTCCCAGGTGATCACGGCCCGATAGTATAGCAAGGCAGACTGACAAGAATGTAGGGCCAATGATGATAAACTAGCATCCTATGCTAAGCATTTAGGATTGCAGGTAAGGTATCAACAGGTGTAGCAACAATGTCAGGCTATGCATCAGAATAGGATTAACGAAAGCAGTAACATGCTACACTACTCTAATGCAAGCAGTATAGAGGAGAATAGGCGATATCTGGTGATCAAAGGGGGGGCTTGCCTGGTTGCTCTGGCAAGAGAGAGGGGTCGTCAACTCCGTAGTCGAACTGGTCAGCAGCAGCGGCGGTCTCGTAGTCTACCGGAGAGAAGAGGGGGAAGAAATAATGAATACAGAGCAAACAAAGCATCACGAAATATAACAAGGCAATACGCGGTGTTTGGTGTGCCCTAACGCGGTAGTAAGTGATACCGACGAAAGGGGGAAACATCCGGGAAAGTATTCCCGGAGTTTCGCGTTTTCGGGCAGAGGAACCGGAGGGGGAAAGTTGCGGGTTCGATAGGTTAGGGGTGTGTGGCGGATGAACGGACCGCGTATCCGGATTCGTCTCGTCGTTCTGAGCAACTTTCATGTTGAAAATATTTTAATCCGAGTTACGGATTAAAAGATATGATTTTTAAAAGATTTTAACAATTTTGGAATTTAATTATTTATTTAATTAATTCGAAAAAATGTATTTATGACGTCAGCATGATGTCATGCTGACGTCAGCAGTCAACAGGGTTGACTTAGTCAACCCTGACATGTGGGTCCAGTGGGACCCACCTGTCATTCTCTATTTAAATTAATTAGGGTTTAGGTTAATCTAATTACAGTTTAATTAAACTTAACTAGTTAATTAAATTAATTATCTAGGATTAATTAACTTAATTATTTTAGTTAGTTAATTAAGTTAACTAGTAATTAGGTTAATCTAATCCTGATTAATTAATTTAATTTAATTAATTCTTTAATTAATTAATTAATTAATTATTTTTATTTTTGATTTTTAATTCTTCTCTCTTTTTTTTTATTAAAACATTTTGGGCATGGGGCCCATCTGTCATAGGCCCCAGGGGCCAAACCGGAACGGGCGCTACTCGTAACGGGCGCAGGGGCGCCCGATAGGGGCCAACCCGGGCGCTGGCCTCGGGCGAGACCAGCGGCGCGACGGGGCCAGCCCGGCCGCCGGCGGCGAGGCAGGAAGGGGCGTGGGGCGAGGTCGGGCCGCGGCGACTGCGGGAACCCAGGGGCGCGGGCACCGGACACAGCCGCGGGGGCGACGGCCACGGCGCGAGCGGGCAGGGGTGGTCGCGGGGTGGAGGGTGCTCGGAGTTGGCCGCGGGTGTAGCGGCGTCGCCGGTGCAGGGGGGATTCGGTGGTCGCATCGGAGGCGGCAGGGGCTGGGGGCCACGGCAGGTGCGGTGCGCGGGCACGGCGCGGTGAGCGCGCAACGGACGCGGCCGGAGCGCGTCAACCGGGGGCGAGCTCGGCGGGGACCGCGGAGACGAGCGCGAGCGCGCGAGGGAGAGGAAGGGAGTAAGGCGGGGCTCACATCGGGAGGAGTAGGGCACGGGCAGTGGGGGCTCGGGGAGGAAGACGTGGACGCGAGGTCGTCGCGGCGACGGGCGACGGGATCGGGGGTGCAGGGCGACGTGGGATCGGCCCCCTCCCCGATCCAGAACCAGCCGAGCGTGGGGGGGGGCGCTGGGAAGGAGGGTTGAGGAGGAGGGCGCTGGGCGGCGGTGGCGATGGTGAACGGCGGCGGGGCGACGGGGATGGCCCGATCCGATCTGGATCGGATGAGAGAGAGAGACGAGGGAGTGGGGAGGTGGTTGCGGTCGTGGGGAGTGGGGGCGTTAGG
>NC_041388.1:362315060-362319631 GCF_002162155.2 Triticum dicoccoides
TATATATACTTTGCTTTCTTTTAGTTTCCTATTATTTTAGTTTTAGTAAATTACCAAAGTGGCACCTAAATAGGATTTTACAAATTATGCCACTGCCACAATAGTTTAATACTTATAACAATTTAGTTTTGAAAATGTTTATTATTTTTAAAGCATTAAAATAATTGTATTTTCTACTCTTTTATTCATTTAACAGTATTTAAACATTTTATAAAAGTGTGGTTTCTCCACCATAATTATCTATGCAATATTTGGTTCACTCCGAACATTTTAGTTTTAATATTTGAAAACTTTTATTGTTTGCCTATTTTTGAATTTGAATTTGAATCGGTTTCGAACTAACTCGAGATTAGCAAGTATAAACGAGGTGACGTGGCACCATTAGCAGAGGATCGCTGTAGCTTAATTACCCGGGCGTCACAGTCGGCTCCTCCTCCGCGCTTCGTCAAGCCAAAGACGGAGCCGGGGCTCGCGCCGGTGAAGGCAGAGCCGGGGCTCGCCGCCATGAAGACGGAGCACGGCGAGGTCGAGCGCGACGACGACGCGGCCCTTGAATGGACACGCCAGGACTCCCTCAAGATGGCGATGGAGCGCCAGTGCGCCGCCCTGCAGCGCTTCGCGGAGCGCCGCCGGGGCCGCGACGAAGGAGGAGTCGTCGTCATCGACGACAGCGACGACGACGACGCGCCGCCGCCGCCACCAGTCCGCCATGGCGACGCCGGGTGCAGCAGGGGCGCCCGCGTCAGGGAGGAGAAGGCCGGCGACGAGGATGGCGGCGACAACGGCGACTACTCGGTGTTCAGCAAGTTTCTTTTAGATTAGTTTATTATATATTTGCTATGTAATGAAAATCGGCGAACTTTGTCCAAATATATGCTCAAGTTGGCCAAAATTTGTCGTGTTTGCCGAACTTCGCCGAACTGTGCCGAAATTTGCTATACTTTTTTTATTTAATCGCGCCTGGGGGCGGCCCTGGGGCCGGCGGCTGGGGACCAACTCGCCTCAGGCCCATTTTTTGTGCCAGCTCACCCCCAGGCGGCGATTTTAGACGTCCCCTGGGGGCCAACGGCTGGAGATGCTTTTAGGTTTGATCCTGCATCATGCAAAAAAATTCTAATTTGTGGGGTTTTCCTACATGATTAAATAAATATGTGGGAGTTTTTAATAAAAAATCCTCACGCGTGGGCCACTCAGCCCTTCCTAACTCTTAGGGGGTGTTTGTTTCAGAAGTCCTAGGACTTTTTCTAGTCACAGGGACTAGTCAAAAAAGACTCTCCAATAAAGTCTTTTTCTAGTCCCTGTAGAAAAAGTTCCTCCCGTTTGGTTTCTAGGGACTTTTTAGGGACTTTTTCTAGTCTTTGGGACTAAAAAGTCCCTGAACCAAACACCCCTTAGCCACTAACAGATGGGCCACTGCCACAATAGCACGCCACGCGGGATGGACATACGTCCAAGTACGGATGAAAGCGCCGTATTTGTACGGTCGGACAAGTTCGAGCACCAGTTTCGTGTGTTTTGTAACTATAGACACTAAACGGAGGACAAGTTGAGGCACCTTTATTGTATTTAACTCAAAGAAAAACAAGTTTAACAAGTTTTCTTTCCGAGGGAAAACGTGGGCAGTGCATTGCTTCCCCGTCTCCATTGCATTTGCCTCCGAAAGCCAAGCAAAAATGCGCGGAGGAAGACGGAAAAAGGTGGGTCAATCTTGGCGCCCGCCGTTTCGCCGCAGTTTCCCGGAGCCGAACGAAGTCGCCAAGAAGGGGCGTCGCTTGTCGTGCGTGCCTGCTGCTGGCAGCACAGTGAAGTCAGAGGAACGTCGCCCATATCTGTTGCAGAACAGTACGCAAAGATTTGTACGTGCCGAGTCGGATGCAGATGCACAGCCAACGATAGCCCGAGGTCACGGCACCGGCAGCCCGGACGGGCACACCACCGTTTGTCAACGCGCAGTCGCCTGAACTTTCCTCGCTCCCCCGCGGCAGCGACGGCTCTCAAACACCTCGCGCTCCTCATCCCTCATCCAGCTCCACACACCACCCCGACCCCGAAGGCAGACACGACACGCGCGCGTCGGCCTCACTGCCAAACTTCCTCCGTCCCTCGCCCGCCCGGACGCGCACGGCGCGCGACAGACGCCCACCGCGTTCTCCCCCTCCCCGGCGAAGCCCGGCCGGCCTGGCGGAGGAGGACATGAAGCCGCGGGACCTGCTGGAGCGGATCCGGCGGCCGTTCGGCTCCCGCCGCGGGTCGTCGGCGTCGGCGCGGCGGGAGGAGGAGGACCTGGAGGCCATCGCGGCGCGGGAGCAGCGCGCGTTCCGCTACGAGGCGCTGGCGGCGGCCACGCGCAACTTCTCGGAGAAGCAGAAGCTCGGGCAGGGCGGGTTCGGCCCCGTCTACCGGGGCCAGCTCGCCGACGGCCGGGACGTGGCCGTCAAGCGGCTGGGCGCCGGGTCCAGGCAGGGCGCGCGGGAGTTCAAGAACGAGGCCAACCTGCTGTCCCGCGTCCAGCACCGCAACGTCGTCAACCTGCTCGGCTACTGCGCCCACGGCGCCGACGAGAAGCTCCTCGTCTACGAGTACGTCCCCAACGAGAGCCTCGACAAGATCCTCTTCTCCGCCGCCGCCGCCCCGCCGCCCACCTCCGGCAACAAAACACACTGTGAGTCGCTCCGTCCCATCCCACCCGTTCCGCTTGATAATTTCTCGTCGCCATTCCCCTGCTTTCCTTCCAATCCATGCTTTAATTTAGTTGGTTGGAAACACGAATTCCGACCAACCCTGTGCGATCGGAAGACGAAGAATGCACAGATGCACATGATGCTTCGTGGTTGGTGGTGATATTTGGTAGGAAATTAATGCACCGGAAAATTGCAGCAGCGAGTTCACACAGAGTAGGACTAGGAACGTACTCACTACATATCCGTTCATTGCTAGCGTCAGTGAGGGTGTCATGCTGCCGACGGCTCTCTGCAAGAACACGCATATATCTTACAGAAAGAAAACTCAACGAAATGATGCCCTCATAGACGTCTGCTAGAATTATTGCTATTCAGAATGCACACGCATGCTGAATTGATGGTTGCTGAACCGGTGAGTGCAGACAATCTTACGAGAGCAATGTCGAACCAGCACCGTATAGTCGTATACACATTCACATCAATCTATGGTATGATGGAACAGGGCCATGCTCTGCAACAGTGGAAGCATCTATCTAGAATTTTTTTTTAAAGAAATGCTACATGCATAGATATACATGGCGTGGTAAAACTATAGTAGACAGTAAAAAAATGCAGAGGCAGTCAGCGAGTGCAGACATTTTTGGTCTTCTTAATTTAATTTGGCATCATAGGCTGATAGCCACATCCATATGCTTCGAAGATTTGAATTGGGTTCTGTAGGAGACTGCGCCGTACAGTTGTTGGGTTGGCAACTTGACATTTGTATTGGGTATCAGGTTGCGAGGTTGGATTTAGAATTGTAGATGCTAGAATTATGGGTTTTTACTAGAAAAAAATTGCATAGGTTAATTTCAGCTCGTTGGTCATCCATGACGTAGGTGCGATGAACAACGAGCGGTCCACTGTTGTAGCCCGTAGTACGCTGCGCTGTTGTCGCTGTTACCCCTTTAGGAAGCACGAACGGAAGCGAACAACCGTGTGATCCCGAGGCCACGACTACTGGTCCAGGCCATAAACGGCAAAAGCACACTCTGCCCTTTTGAAAAATTCCAACGCACGAATGGTCAGCACAGCACGCTTTGTTTGAAAAATTCGTGTCCGCGGCGCGTTGTAAAAAAGATGAGACCATGTCCATGTATGTGTTGCCTTGCCGGTTTCACTTTCAGAAAGAAATCTGTTAGCGCGAAATAACGTGTCCTTGGCACGGCAAGTACGCATATGCACCACATGACGCCGAGATGATGCACTAGATCCATATCCAGGCCGATCGCTTGCTTGCTGGGGAAGAGTAGTTTGCTTTTTTACTTACGGGGCCGTACGCTTCCCGTCAAAATTCGTTGGGCCTCTGAAAGAGACAGTTTGATCCACGAAGCCAGAATCAGTGACCAATTGTTCCTCTCCCATCGGTTGCTTTTCTTTCTAGGCTACAACTTAACCAGGTGGCTCGACGCACGCATAGGAAGTTGGCTTTTGACACTAAACTCGCCTTCGATGGTGAGGCGGTTCTGACGCACTTGCTCTTGCTTTGGCCGCGAATCTCCAACTCTTGCACGCGCGGTCTTACATATACACATATACATACACGAGGAAAAGCAATAAACGTGCACCATACTTTTGTGCCCCCTGTGGATGGACATCGCAGTCAGTCTCTACGTGAACTGATAGCAGTAGTAGCCTAGTGCCAAACCCTAATCCAACTATTCTTCTGCTTTGACCAGGCGGCCCTTTCTTGCGATAGCCCTTTTGACCGAGTCAAAGTCTTCCACTAGCTGTTTCCGGCATTGAATGCCTTGGTTTTCCTCATGGTAGTCCTACGTGGGCGCCTCTGGGTGCAGTGTACAACCGCGCTGCACCCGGGGCCCTTGCTCCCTCCGTTTGATTGAGTTCCCT
>NC_041388.1:362319816-362325741 GCF_002162155.2 Triticum dicoccoides
GCACGTCGCCGTCGCCGTCCGGTCTGATCATCCGATGTGTCACCGTCGAGTGCCGGGCAGCACACGGCGACGCTAAACCTGCTGCGGCTGCCGCGCGTGCATGTGGTGCCAAGTTTAACTGAATTTTACAAGCCGGAATGAACGGCGTAGCTCTGATGTCAGTGTTCTTGTCTTTTGAATGTCCAGCCGGCAGCAGCAGCGAGGGCGACAGGCCATTGCGCGCGGAGCTGACGTGGGCGCGGCGGCTGGAGGTGGTGGTGGGCGTGGCGCGGGGGCTGCTGTACCTGCACGAGGACGCGCACACGCCCATCATCCACCGCGACATCAAGGCCAGCAACATCCTCCTCGACGAACGCTGGGTCGCCAAGATCGCCGACTTCGGCATGGCCCGCCTCTTCCCGGAGGCCGGCGACGGCCACTCCCACGTCCAGACCCGCGTCGCTGGCACCAACGGCTACATGGCGCCCGAGTACCTCATGCACGGCCACCTCTCCGCCAAGGCCGACGTCTTCAGCTTCGGCGTCCTCGTCCTCGAGATCCTCTCCGGCCGAAAGAACTCCTCCTTCATCCCGCCGCCCCGATCCAGCGCCGACAACCTCCTCGATTACGTACGTAGTAGTATGTGCGGTTTCCTCCATTGATTGATGATCCGTGTCATCGCGTGCATGCAGCTAGCCTGGAAGGATAAGAATGTGTTGCGTGCGCCATGCAGGCCTGGAAGCTGTACAAGGAGGAGCGGAGCATGGAGCTGCTGGACCCGTCGGTGAAGTCGACGGCCGCGCCGGACCAGGTGCTCATGTGCGTCCGCATCGGGCTGCTGTGCGTGCAGGCGGACCCACGGCTGCGGCCGGACATGAAGCGCGTGGTCATCATCCTCTCCAAGAAGCAGAGCACGCTGGAGGAGCCGACGCGGCCCGGGGCGCCCGGCTCGCGGTACCGGAGGAGGGCGCACGGCCTGCGCAGCTCGTCGCAGTACTCCGACGGCTCGTCGTCGGGCACGACCCCGTCGACGTCGCATGCGTCGGCGTCCGCGTCGGCTTCGGCATCGGCGTCGAACGCAATGACGACATCGAGCACGCGCACATTGCGGAGCCGGGGGCTCCCGTCGCACCGGGAAGAGCAGGAGCTGCCCAACGGCAGCTGAAGCCTGCAGACGCCTGAAGCTCACTGTAGATATGTCCATTCTTTTTCGTCTTGTTTCTTTTTGTGTCTTCTCGGAGATTCTAGATTAGATAGTATGATTATTTTGGTAGTGGGTAGGAAGAAGTAGAATGATCGGCCGGATTATTTTAGGGTGCTGCTAGTAGTTCGTAGCCGGAGGAAGATGACTGAACTTTCAACTGTCGGCCGATCGATTACTGGCAGTGACAGGGAATGTGCATAGCAAATGGAGAGAGATAATTGCCGTGTTTACAAAATTCCTTTGTGTGCAATCCGTGGCTGCACAAAAATACTCACAATCTATTATTTCAAAGATGCAACAGAAAGTTAAGCAAGACCAATAACAACAACGATGACAACAAGAATGAGTAAGGTTTCATGCGTCTTCAGGTTGCATCCTTTCAATCTTTCAAACTTCTCTTCATCAGCAGTGATTTTTTCTGGTTTGTTGGTCCTATAGGGTCTTAGCACGATTCACTTCTCGACTGTCTACTGCAACAAGTTCTGTCTGGCTCCGACAAGGAAGGAGCGATGACGGCGGCGCGTCTTCGGCTCGCTTCAGTGTTTGTAGTCGCTGCTAAATGATCTACGAATCTGAATGCAATTTTTATTATTTCCGGTGTTCACTGTTCCACGATCAAAGATGAATAGATCGAAAGTTTCCCACAAAAAATAATAATAATGACAACAAAAATGAGTAAAGTTCGTACTGAGAGCAAGCAGTTCCCTGCCCCATCCCCACCAAGGACGTATCACAACATGTTTGGTTGGGGGTTATTAAAGGTAGGGAATGACAATTTAAGGGTTATGTGACATATAATCATTGTTTGGTTGGAGGGCAAGGGAATTGAGGTGAGATGAGGAAAGAGAATTAAGGAGTTCATTTCCCACGTATCTCTTTCCAGCCCCCCCCTGTTAATTCATATGGGAAGTTATTTTCATTCAAATTCACTTTACTAATTCCCACCACACACACCAAATATAGGATTGGGACTAAAATTCAACTTCCCACGTCTAATCCCCTACTAAACTTCCACATGTAAACTTCCATTCATTCTAGACAAACACGTTGTCAGTGTTTCCCTAGTATGAGATTCATGACTAATTCACTAGCATAATGCTAATTGATCGCTACGATACTCAAAAATGATTTAGTTGTACCGGATTAGTAGTCACTAGTAGAAAAAGGGGCTTTCGTTCGGGCCTGACCAGCCCATTAGTCCCGGTTCTTTCATGAACCAGAACCAATGGATGCATTCGTCCCGGTTCGTGAGCTCAGGGGGTCGGCCGGGGCCTCGTGGGCATTGGTCCCGGTTTGTATGGACCCATTTGTCCCGATTCCAGGCACAAACCGGGACCAATGGTCCTCGCTCTTGGCCCACAAACATTGGTCCCGGTTCTTGGCTCGAACCGGGACAGAAGGCTGGGCTTTAGTCCTGGTTCCAGCCATGAACCGGGACAAATGAGTTGCCTATATATACCCCGTCACTGTAGCAGCGCACTCCATAATGCTCTGTTTTTTCTGGCCGGCGAGGAGAGGGCATTTGGGTGCTCTAGCTCACCTCCTATGCACACAAGGTGTTCGATGAAATGCCCAAGCCACGCTAGTTAAGCTTTCTCCTCTCGAAGCTCGACCTCCAAACTCCATTTTCCCCGAGATTTGTCTAGGTTAGCGGTCCGTCACGTCCCGTCCCCGTCTTCACCGCCGTCGATCGCCCGCGCCGATCTCGTCGCCTGCACCACTATGGTGAGCCTCTTATCTTCTTCTGAAAGAAAAAAAATTCTTACTTTATATAGATACTTGTCTAATTTTCTTACTTTTATTATTGCTTGTGCTTATATAGTGCGATGGTTTTGGTATCCGCCCCCGTCGGCCCTCGTCCTGGCTATGATTCAGATGTGGTATATATATTATCTTTTATAACTATTTGGTTCATTTATTGTTTATGACAATTATGCCCATCAAGTTGACATAGATTTTATTTATGTAGGAGGTAGTTGAACCGGAAATTCCAACCGACCCTATTGTCGAGAGGTTAAATTTAGTTGAAGAAGAAAAAATAATTACTTGAAGCAAAAAATAAAAAATAAATAAGGAGGAGAAGATGATATTGGAGTTGTATGTTGCGGATGTCGTCGATGATCACAAGATCAAGATGGATGCAACGCGGTTGAAGATGAGAAAGATTAAAAAATATGTCATTGATACCGAGGCTTGGTATCATTATGCCGTTGAATCAATTTTTACCTTGGTTGTGATTATGATCGCATTTATTGTTGCATTGAAAGGTTTCACATAGTTTCAATGTATGGTTTAACTAGATGCTCTGGAGAGCTATATGTTGTTCAATGAGAACTATGTATGTACTTTGTTTTTAGTGTGATGATGAACTTCTATTAGTTTGGTCACTTATATATCCATGAGAGCTACATGTACTAAATTGATGATGTAACTTTGAATGGTGCACTTTATACACGAAGTGCATCCAGTTTTTGTCGTAAGCCTCTCTAGTTTTTTGCACATGCTATGTGGGTGAAATGATGATACCATGCCAACTTTCAACCTTTTCAGAGTTCATTTGTAGTGCTTTTCAATTTCAGGGTCTTATAGCTCAAAATAATCGGTAAATGCATGAAAATAACAAATGAAGTCAGAAAGGGTTGAAAATTGATGATGTGGCTTTGAATGGTGCATTTTGAACACAGAAAAGTATGGAGTTCAAATAAGTTCAAAAAAAATGAAATCCCTTTTTAACAAACGAGTTTCCGTATGAAACCCTGATACTTCGAAAGAGATTGTCCGTTTTATACATGAAGTGCATACAGTTTTTGCCGTAACCCTCTCTAATTTCTTGCACATGCTATGTGGGTGAAATGATGATACCATGCCAACTTTCAATCTTTTCATAGTTCATTTGTAGTGCTTTTCAATTTCAGGGTCTTATAGCTCAAAATAATCAGTAAATGCATGAAAAATAACAAATGAAGTCAAAAAGGGTTGAAAATTGATGATGTGGCTTTGAATGGTGCATTTTGAACACAGAAAAAGTATGGAGTTCAAATAAGTTAAAAAAAATGTAATCCCTTTGTAACAGACGAGTTTCCATATGAAACTCTCATACTTTGAAAGAGATTGTCTGTTTTGTACACGAAGTTCATCCAGTTTTTATCGTAACCCTCTCTACTTTCTTGCACATGCTATGTGGATGAAATGATGGTACGATACCAATTTTCAACCTTTTCAGAGTTCATTTGAAATGCTTTTCAATTTCAGGGTCTTATAGCTAAAAATAATCAGTAAATGCATGAAAAATAACAAATGAAGTCAGAAAGGGTTGAAAATTGATGACGTGGCTTTGAATGGTGCATTTTGAACACAGAAAAACTCTGGAGTTCAAATAAGTTCAAAAAAATGAAATCCCTTTGTAACAGACGAGTTTCTGTATGAAACCCTCATACTTCGAAACAGATTGTCTGTTTTATACACGAAGTGCGTCCAGTTTTTGCCGTAACCCTCTCTAATTTCTTGCACATGCTATGTGGATGAAATGATGATACCATGCAAAAAGAAAATTAACAAAAAAACTTTTATAAAACTCTAATAGCAAAAGGAATGAACTAAAAAGCTTTTATAAACCTCTAGTATTTTTAAACTAAAATTATATAAAATTCATGCCACTGAAATTATCAAAGTATTTTCTGTTCAAAACATGAAAAGCAGAAAGAAACAAAATAAACTTTAATAAAAAGTAGAACCAAATTAAATAAATTAAAATTTAATAAAATAAATAAGTATAAACAAAATAAAATAAAATAAACTTTAATAAAATAAATAAGTAGAAACAAAATAAAACAGATTAAAATTTAATACAATAAATAAGTAGAAACAAAAAAATATAAACTTTTATAAAATAAAGAAGTAGAAACAAAATAAACTTTATAAAAGTAAAATAAATAAACTTTAATAAAATAAATAAACTTTAATAAAATGAATAAAAATAGCAACAGTAAGGTTTTTTGTTGTAAGTAGAAACAAAATAAAATAAATAAAGCAAGAAAAAAATAAAAAAAGTGCCAACTACTGGGCCACCACGGCCTGAATACGAGTAGAAACCCTACCATGGGCCAGGATTCAGGCCCGCAGAAGGCCTAGTAGGCACATCAGGCATAGTAGTGACAATTAGGCTCGTAAGCCTGCAATCGAGAGGAGCTCGAGAGGGGTGCGGCAGTGGGGCTTATAAAGCACCACACGCCCATCTCAACTAGCGAGGTGGGACTAAAGTTTTGGCCACGGGGAGCACGAGGCCTTTGGTCCCGGTTGGTGGCACCAACCGGTACCAAAGGGAGGCATTCGTACCGGTTTGTGCGACTTTTAGTCCCGGTTGGTGGCACCAACCGGGACAAAAGGGGGCATTGGTACCGGTTTGTGCCACGAACCGGTACCAATGCCCTGGGTATATAAGAAAACACTTAGCAGTTTCGGTGAAATCCATCACTTCTTCTCCCCCGACGCTCTTGCTCCTCCTCGTCGCCGTCGCCACCCGATGCCCCTGCTCCACCTTGCCATCGCCGCCGCCACCGACGCCGTCAGGCTTCTCAACGTCGCCGTCGCCGCCGCCACCGACGCCGTTAGGCTGCTCAACGTCGTCGCCGCCGCCGCTGACGCCCTCTGCCCCGACATGCCGTCGACCCTCGCGCCCCCGCCGGCCCCGACGCGCCGCCCCCTGTGAGCACCAGCGTGCTCCCGCGCCCCTCCTCTATCCC
>NC_041388.1:362326243-362330290 GCF_002162155.2 Triticum dicoccoides
AGAAAATAGAAGAAGATTAGGAATCTATTTTCTATTTTCTCTTCTTCTTCTCTATTCCTTTCTTCTTCTCCTCTTTTTTTTCTTTTTTTTCTTCGTTGTCGATATACCCCGTCCCGATAACTTCATTTAGTTTTAGGATTATTTTAGTTTATGTTTAGTTTAGGAAGAAGGAACATAAAAATGAGAAGAAGAGGAGAGGAAGAAGAGGAGAAATAAATAAGAAGAGGAAAAAGAGGAAAAAAGAGGAGAAGAAGAAAGGAATAGAGGAGAAGAAGAGAAAATAGAATTTTTCTATTTTCTCTTCTTCTCCTCTTTTTTTCTTTGATCTTCTCCTTTATTCCTTTCTTCTTCTCCTCTTTTTATTTCTTCTTCGTCTTCTTATTTTTTATCGGGTATGTCGTTGTCGATATACTCCGTCCCCGATAACTTTGACATGAGGGGGGGGGAGGGGTCACCGAGGGTTTGAGGGGCGAGGGGCGGGAACTAGCTAGGGTAGAGGGTCGAGGGTCACCGAGGGGTTGAGGGTCGCCGAGGGTTCGAGGGTCGAGGGGTCGTCGTATGTTGTCGTTGTCGATATACCCCCTCTCGACCGTGATAACTTATACCACGGTAGCACCCCACGGCCCTCTCGCTCGACCAAAACTCTCGAGGACACCCAAACCCTAGAAAAAAACAATGTCGGTCTCCTACCCCCTCCCACCGCGCCCCTACCCGATCGACAAACTCTCTTGAGGCCACCCAAATTTACCAAGTTAAAAGAGCGTTGTTGTCGAGGCCACCCCAAACCCTAGAGAAGCGTCGAGGCCAGGCCACTAATATGGTTCCTTATTATGCTTAGCTAGCTAGTTCAACGTTTGCCACTAATATATCCATCTGTCATGTTTGAATAATAATTGCCATGTTGTAAATATTTGCAAAAACTATGGATCCGCACCCCCGAGACGAAGCACAGGAAGAGGTGTTGGGGGATATAATAGCACATGGAAGTGATGCCGTCTTGTCGTTTCTCAACGACACATGCACCGATGGTCTGGAAAGGCAGGATGAAGAAGCAGGCTACGACGACGATGATCAAACAATGGAGGAGGAAGGACACCGTGATGACGGCTCCGGTGACCGAATGGAGGGGGAAGGACACCGTGATGACGACTCCAGTGACCGAATGGAGGGGGAAGGACACCGTGATGACGGCTCGGGTGACCTAACGGAGTCCGGCCAGGTATATATATTAATTAATTAAGCATGTGCTGACTGTACCTAATTGATGCATTAATTGTTTTTGGTATGTACACATATTAACTCTCTTCTTTTTATTCTTTTCTAGACCTACGGATCGAGCAACACTTCGATAATGAGACGAGGCCCGAAGAGAAAGTTGCGCTCGGATGAAAGATACACGATCATCGAAATTGATCGCGCTGGCCAACCGATTGAACCCCTCCGGACCAAGCAAAAATTTAATGCTCAGTGCGGGGTTCTAGTTAGGGACATGACCCTATCAGCATCGAGCAATGGTTGAAGCCTAAGGACAAAGACTCTCATGTGTCTTATGTCAGCGATAGGCAGAAAGCTGATCTTTGGACCGTGCTGCAGGAAAATTTCACCTTCCCGCCAGAGGAGGATCCGGAGAATCCAGTTAAAAAGCCAATGATCAAGGCTTATGCTCTTAAGAAGATGGCTGAGCTATTCAGGAGGTGGAAGAATGACCTGAAATCATCATTTGTTGACCAAGACAAGACTCCAGAATTCATCGTCCGATTTGAGAAGATCAAAGATCAGTGGCCCGCATTTGTCACCAAAAAGAAATCTGAGAGAGCAGCGAAGATGTCAGCGACAAACAAGAAAAATGCTGCAAAGAAGAAGCATTACCATTGCACGGGGTCAGGTGGCTACCTGAAAGCCTGGCCGTTGTGGGACAAGGCTGAGAATGACCTCATTGCTAAAGGGATCGAACTAGAGACGCGACGCTGGCCAGACCGTTGTAGGACTTGGTTCTTCAGGGTTGGGGGAAAATTGGACCCTGTAACAGGGAAGTGCGTTTGGACCAACGAGCAGCTGAACACACCCATCGAGAAGCTTCAAGAGTATATCAAAAAGGTGCAACAAGGGATGTTCGTTCCGGACAGAGAGAACGACGAGCTCACAGAGGCCCTCGAGAATCCTGAGCACCCTGGACGAACACGAGGCACGCCAGGCTCCCTTTCATGGAAGGCTGGATTTCCCGATGCAGGCGGTTACAAACGCCGAGAGAGGAAGAAGAAAAAAGGAGTTGACCCAACTACAGGCGCTGCATGCAAGGGTACAAGCACTAGAGGAACGAGACGAGGCCCGCAGCGCGCGACCTGCTGAAGCTGCTACACCCGAAGCTACACCGCCATCTCAGCGGAGAAGCAGCGTGGCTTCCACAGAGCTACTTCAGGAGCCTGTCTTCACGGCTCCTGCTAGCTACCCCGTGGACTTAATCACAGAGTCTCACAATTGCCACCTTATGGCGCAATGGATGGATATGAAAGTCAAGGCGGCTGTTGGCTCTGTTGCACGTCCTGAACCTGGCGCAACTTTTCACTGTCGGCCGATTCCAGAAGGATATGCTAGGGTGATGGTGGACGAAATAACGGAGGGATTTGAGGAGCTCGAGCTTGATGATACGTCTCCAACGTATCTATAACTTTTGATTGCTCCATGCTATGTTATCTACTATTTTTGGCAATATTGGGCTTTATTATCCACTTTTATATTATTTTTGGGACTAACCTATTGTTGGAAATATGCCCTAGAGGCAATAATAAAAGGATTATTATTATATTTCCTTGTTCATGATAATTGTCTTTTATTCATGCTATAATTGTGTTATCCGGAAATCGTAATACATGTGTGAATACATAGACACCAACATGTCCCTAGTAAGCCTCTAGTTGACTAGCTCGTTGATCAACAGATAGTCATGGTTTCCTGACTATGGACATTGCATGTTGTTGATAACGAGATCACATCATTAGGAGAATGATGTGATGGACAAGACCCAATCCTAAACATAGCACAAGATCGTATAGTTCGTTTGCTAGAGTTTTTCCAATGTCAAGTATCTTTTCCTTAGACCATGAGATCGTGTAACTCCCGGATACCGTAGGAGTGCTTTGGGTGTACCAAACGTCACAACGTAACTGGGTGACTATAAAGGTATACTACGGGTATCTCCGAAAGTGTCTGTTGGGTTGACACAGATCAAGACTGGGATTTGTCACTCCGTATGACGGAGAGGTATCTCTGGGCCCACTCGGTAATGCATCATCACAATGAGCTCAAAGTGACCAAGTGTCTGGTCACGGGATCATGCATTACGGTACGAGTAAAGTGACTTGCGGGTAACGAGATTGAACGAGGTATTGGGATACCGACGATCGAATCTCGGGCAAGTAACGTACCGATTGACAAAGGGAATTGTATACGGGGTTGCTTGAATCCTCGACATCGTGGTTCATCCGATGAGATCATCGAGGAGCATGTGGGAGCCAACATGGGTATCCAGATCCCGCTGTTGGTTATTGACCAAAGAGCCATCTCGGTCATGTCTACATGTCTCCCGAACCCATAGGGTCTACACACTGAAGGTTCGGTGACGCTAGGGTTGTAGAGATATGAATATGCAGTAACCTGAAAGTTGTTCGGAGTCCCGGATGAGATCCTGGATGTCACGAGGAGTTCCGGAATGGTCCGGAGGTGAAGAATTATATATAGGAAGTGCAGTTTCGGCCATCGGGAGAGTTTCGGGGGTCACCGGTATTATACCGGGACCACCGGAAGGGTCCCGGGGTCCACCGGGTGGGGCCACCCATCCCAGAGGGCCCCATGGGCTAAGCAGGGAGGGGAACCAGCCCATAGTGGGCTGGTGCGCCCCCCTTGGCCCACCCCATGAGCCTAGGGTTGGGAACCCTAGGGTGGGGGGGCGCCCCACCTGGCTTGGGGGGCACTCCACCCCTTGGCCGCCGCCCTCCTAGGAGATCCCATCTCCTAGGGCCGGCGCACCCCCTAGGGGGGCCTATATAA
>NC_041388.1:362330449-362337369 GCF_002162155.2 Triticum dicoccoides
TGACCCCTGCATCCACCACCACGCCGTCATGCTGCTGGATCTTCATCAACCTCTCCTTCCCCCTTGCTGGATCAAGAAGGAGGAGACGTCACGCTGACCATACGTGTGATGAACGCGGAGGTGCCGTCCGTTCGACGCTAGGATCTCCGGTGATTTAGATCACGTCGAGTACGACTTCCTCATCCCCGTTCTTTGAATGCTTCCACGCGTGATCTACAAAGGTATGCAGATGCAATCCGATCACTCGTTGCTAGATGAACTCATAGATGGATCTTGGTGAAACCGTAGAATTTTTTTTTGTTTTCTGCAACGTTCCCCAGCAGTGGCATCATGAGCTAGGTCTATGCGTAGTTCTCTTTGCACGAGTAGAACACAATTTGTTGTGGGCGTAGATATTGTCAACTTTCTTGCCGCTACTAGTCTTATTTTGCTTCAGCAGTATTGTGGGATGAAGCGGCCTGGACCAACCTTACATGTACGCTTACGTGAGACCGGTTCCACCGACTGACATGCACTAGTTGCATAAGGTGGCTGGCGGGTGTCTGTCTCTCCCACTTTAGTTGGAGCAGATTCGATGAAAAGGGTCCTTATGAAGGGTAAATAGAAGTTGACAAATCACGTTGTGGCTTTCACATAGGTAAGAAAACGTTCTTGCTAGAACCCTATTGCAGCCACGTAAAACTTGCAACAACAATTAGAGGACGTCTAACTTGTTTTTGCAGCAAGTGTTTTGTGATGTGATATGGCCAAAGTTGTGATGAATGATGAATGATATATATGTGATGTATGAGATGCTCACGCTATTGTAATAGGAATCACGACTTGCATGTCGATGAGTATGACAACCGACAGGAGCCATAGGAGTTGTCTTTATTTTTTGCATGACCTGCGTGTCATTGAGAAACGCCATGTAAATTACTTTACTTTATTGCTAAACGTGTTAGCCGTAGTAGTAGAAGTAATAGTTGGCGAGCAACTTCATGGATACACGATGATGGAGATCATGATGATGGAAATCATGGTGTCATGCCGGTGACAAGATGATCATGGAGCCCCAAGATGAAGATCAAAGGAGCTATGTGATATTGGCCATATCATGTCACTATTATTATTTGATTGCATGTGATGTTTATCATGTTTTTGCATCTTGTTTACTTAGAACGACAGTAGTAAATAAGATAATCCCTCATAATAATTTCAAGTAAGTGTTCCCCCTAACTGTGCACTGTTGCGACAGTTTGTTGTTTCGAAGCACCACGTGATGATCGGGTGTGATAGATTCCAACGTTCACATACAACGGGTGTAAGACAGATTTACACATGCAAACACTTAGGTTGACTTGACGAGCCTAGCATGTACAGACATGGCCTCGGAATATAGAAAACCGAAAGTTCGAGCGTGAGTCGTATAGAAGATACGATCAACATGAAGATGTTCACCGATGTTGACTAGTCCGTCTCACGTGATGATCGGACACGTCCTAGTTAACTCGGATCATGTTATACTTAGATGACTGGAGGGATGTCTATCTGAGTGGGAGTTCATTGAATAATTTGATTTAGATGAACTTAATTATCATGAACTTAGTCTAAAATATTTACAATATGTCTTGTAGATCAAATGGACAACGTTGTCCTCAACTTCAACGCGTTCCTAGAGAAAACCAAGCTGAAAGACGATGGCAGCAATTATACAGACTGGGTCCGGAACCTGAGGATCATCCTCATAGCTGCCAAGAAAGATTATATCCTACAAGCACCGCTAGGTGACGCACCTGTTCTCCCTGCAGAACAAGATGTTGTGAACGCTTGGCAGACACGTACCGATGATTACTCCCTCCTTCAGTGCGGCATGCTTTACAGCTTAGAACCGGGGCTCCAAAAGCGTTTTGAGAGACACGGAGCATATGAGATGTTCGAAGAGATGAAAATGGTTTTTCAAGCTCATGCCCGGGTCGAGAGATATGATGTCTCCGACAAGTTCTTCAGCTGTAAGATGGAGGAAAACAATTCTGTCAGTGAGCACATACTCACTTTGTCTGGGTTACATAACCGCTTGACTCAGCTGGGAGTTAATCTCCTGGATGACGCGGTCATTGACAGAATCCTTCAGTCGCTTCCACCAAGCTACAAGAGCTTTGTGATGAACTTCAATATGCAGGGGATGGAAAAGACCATTCCTGAAGTATTTGCAATGCTGAAATCAGCAGAGGTAGAAGTCAAAAAGGAACATCAAGTGTTGATGGTGAATAAAACCACTAAGTTCAATAAAGGCAAGGGTAAGAAGAACTTCAAGAAGGACGGCAAGGGAGTTGCCGCGCCCGGAAAGCAAGCTGCCGGGAAGAAGCCAAAGAATGGACCCAAGCCCGAGACTGAGTGTTTTTATTGCAAGGGAAGTGGTCACTGGAAGCGGAACTGCCCCAAATACTTAGCGGACAAGAAGGCCGGCATCACGAAAGGTATATGTGATATACATGTAATTGATGTGTACCTTACCAGTACTCGTAGTAGCTCCTGGGTATTTGATACCGGTGCGGTTGCTCACATTTGTAACTCAAAGCAGGAGCTGCGGAATAAACGGAGACTGACGAAGGACGAGGTGATGATGCACGTCGGGAATGGTTCCAAGGTCGATGTGATCGCCATCGACACGCTACCTCTACATTTACCTACGGGATTAGTTTTGAACCTCCATAATTGTTATTTAGTGCCAAGTTTGAGCATGAACATTGTATCAGGATCTCGTTTAATACGAGATGGCTACTCATTTAAATCCGAGAATAATGGTTGTTCTATTTATATGAGAGATATGTTTTATGGTCATGCTCCGATGGTGAATGGTTTATTCTTAATGAATCTCGAGCGTAATGCTACACATATTCATAGTGTGAATACCAAAAGATGTAAGGTTGATAATGATAGTCCCACATACTTGTGGCACTGCCGCCTTGGTCACATAGGTGTCAAACGCATGAAGAAGCTCCATGAAGATGGACTTTTAGAGTCTCTTGATTACGAATTATTTGACACGTGCGAACCATGCCTCATGGGTAAAATGACCAAGACTCCGTTCTCAGGAACAATGGAGCGAGCAACCAACTTATTGGAAATCATACATACTGATGTGTGCGGTCCAATGAGTGTTGAGGCCCGTGGTGGCTATCGTTATGTTCTCACCCTCACTGATGACTTGAGTAGATATGGGTATGTCTACTTAATGAAACACAATTCTGAGACCTTTGAAAGGTTCAAGGAATTTCAGAGTGAGGTTGAGAATCAACGTGACAGGAAAATCAAGTTCCTGCGATCAGATCATGGAGGAGAATACTTGAGTCACGAATTTGGCACACACTTAAGAAAATGTGGAATAGTTTCACAACTCACGCCACCTGGAACACCTCAGCGTAATGGTGTGTCCGAACGTCGTAATTGCACTCTATTAGATATGGTGCGATCTATGATGTCTCTTACCGATTTACCACTATCATTTTGGGGCTATGCTTTAGAGACTGCCGCATTCACTTTAAATAGGGCTCCGTCAAAATCCGTTGAGACGACACCGTATGAATTATGGTTTGGGAAGAAACCTAAGCTGTCGTTTCTAAAAGTTTGGGGATGCGATGCTTATGTCAAGAAACTTCAACCTGAAAAGCTCGAACCCAAGTCGGAAAAATGCGTCTTCATAGGATACCCTAAAAAAACTATTGGGTATACCTTCTACCTCAGATCCGAAGGCAAGATCTTTGTTGCCAAGAATGGATCCTTTCTAGAGAAGGAGTTTCTCTCGAAAGAAGTAAGTGGGAGGAAAGTAGAACTTGATGAAGTATTACCTCTTGAACCGGAAAGTGGCGCAACTCAGGAAAATGTTCCTGTGGTGCCTGCACCAATTAGAGAGGAAGTTAATGTTGATGATCGTGAAACTTCAGATCAAGCTCCTACTGAAATTCGAAGGTCCACAAGGACACGTTCCGCACCAGAATGGTACAGCAACCCTGTCTTAGAAATCATGTTGTTAGACAATGGTGAACCTTCGAACTATGAAGAAGCGATGGCGGGCCCGGATTCCGACAAATGGCTGGAAGCCATGAAATCCGAGATAGGATCCATGTATGAAAATGAAGTATGGACTTTGACTGACTTGCCCGTTGAGCGGCGAGCTATAGAAAATAAATGGATCTTTAAGAAGAAGACAGACGCGGATGGTAATGTGACCTTCTATAAAGCTCGACTTGTCGCTAAGGGTTATCGACAAGTTCAAGGGGTTGACTACGATGAGACTTTCTCACCGGTAGCGAAGCTGAAGTCCGTCCGAATCATGTTAGCAATTGCCGCATTCTATGATTATGAGATATGGCAAATGGACGTCAAAACGACATTCCTTAATGGTTTCCTTAAGGAAGAATTGTATATGATGCAGCCGGAAGGTTTTGTCGATCCTAAGAATGCTGACAAGGTGTGCAAGCTCCAACGCTCGATTTATGGGCTGGTGCAAGCATCTCGGAGTTGGAACATTCGCTTTGATGAGATGATCAAAGCATTTGGGTTTATGCAGACTTATGGAGAAGCCTGCGTTTACAAGAAAGTGAGTGGGAGCTTTGTAGCATTTCTCATATTATATGTAGATGACATACTTTTGATGGGAAATGATATAGAGCTTTTGGACAGCATTAAGACCTACTTGAATAAGAGTTTTTCAATGAAGGACCTTGGAGAAGCTGCTTATATATTAGGCATCAAGATCTATAGAGATAGATCAAGACGCCTCATAGGTCTTTCACAAAGCACATACCTTGATAAGATATTGAAGAAGTTCAATATGGATCAGTCTAAGAAGGGGTTCTTGCCTGTGTTGCAAGGTGTGAAATTGAGCTCAACTCGATGTCCGACCACGGCAGAAGATATAGAAGAGATGAGTGTCATCCCCTATGCCTCAGCCATAGGTTCTATTATGTATTCCATGCTGTGTACCAGACCTGATGTAAACCTTGCCGTAAGTTTGGTAGGTAGGTACCAAAGTAATCCCGGCAAGGAACACTGGACAGCGGTCAAGAATATCCTGAAGTACCTAAAAAGGACTAAGGAAATGTTTCTCGTTTATGGAGGTGACGAAGAGCTCGTCGTAAAGGGTTACGTCGATGCTAGCTTCGACACAGATCTGGATGACTCTAAGTCACAAACCGGATACGTGTATATTTTGAATGGTGGGGCAGTAAGCTGGTGCAGTTGCAAGCAGAGCGTCGTGGCGGGATCTACATGTGAAGCGGAGTACATGGCAGCCTCGGAGGCAGCGTATGAAGCAATTTGGGTGAAGGAGTTCATCACCGACCTAGGAGTCATACCCAATGCGTTGGGGCCGATCAAACTCTTCTGTGACAACACTGGAGCTATTGCACTTGCCAAGGAGCCCAGGTTTCACAAGAAGACCAAGCACATCAAGCGTCGCTTCAACTCCATTTGTTAAAATGTTCAAGATGGAGACATAGATATTTGTAAAGTACATATGGACCTGAATGTAGCAGATCCGTTGACTAAACCTCTCCCTAGAGCAAAACATGATCAACACCAGAATTCCATGGGTGTTTGATTCATCACAATGTAACTAGATTATTGACTCTAGTGCAAGTGGGAGACTGTTGGAAATATGCCCTAGAGGCAATAATAAAAGGATTATTATTATATTTCCTTGTTCATGATAATTGTCTTTTATTCATGCTATAATTGTGTTACCCGGAAATCGTAATACATGTGTGAATACATAGACACCAACATGTCCCTAGTAAGCCTCTAGTTGACTAGCTCGTTGATCAACAGATAGTCGTGGTTTCCTGACTATGGACATTGGATGTCGTTGATAACGAGATCACATCATTAGGAGAATGATGTGATGGACAAGACCCAATCCTAAACATAGCACAAGATCGTATAGTTCGTTTGCTAGAGTTTTTCCAATGTCAAGTATCTTTTCCTTAGACCATGAGATCGTGTAACTCCCGGATACCGTAGGAGTGCTTTGGGTGTACCAAACGTCACAACGTAACTGGGTGACTATAAAGGTATACTACGGGTATCTCCGAAAGTGTCTGTTGGGTTGACACGGATCAAGACTGGGATTTGTCACTCCGTATGACGGAGAGGTATCTCTGGGCCCACTCGGTAATGCATCATCACAATGAGCTCAAAGTGACCAAGTGTCTGGTCACGGGATCATGCATTACGGTACGAGTAAAGTGACTTGCGGGTAACGAGATTGAACGAGGTATTGGGATACCGACGATTGAATCTCGGGCAAGTAACGTACCGATTGGCAAAGGGAATTGTATACGGGGTTGCTTGAATCCTCGACATCGTGGTTCATCCGATGAGATCATCGAGGAGCATGTGGGAGCCAACATGGGTATCCAGATCCCGCTGTTGGTTATTGACCGAAGAGCCATCTCGGTCATGTCTACATGTCTCCCGAACCCGTAGGGTCTACACACTGAAGGTTCGGTGACGCTAGGGTTGTAGAGATATGAATATGCAGTAACCTGAAAGTTGTTCGGAGTCCCGGATGAGATCCTGGATGTCACGAGGAGTTCCGGAATGGTCCGGAGGTGAAGAATTATATATAGGAAGTGCAGTTTCGGCCATCGGGAGAGTTTCGGGGGTCACCGGTATTATACCGGGACCACCGGAAGGGTCCCGGGGTCCACCGGGTGGGGCCACCCATCCCAGAGGGCCCCATGGGCTAAGCAGGGAGGGGAACCAGCCCATAGTGGGCTGGTGCGCCCCCCTTGGCCCACCCCATGAGCCTAGGGTTGGGAACCCTAGGGTGGGGGGGCGCCCCACCTGGCTTGGGGGGCACTCCACCCCTTGGCCGCCGCCCTCCTAGGAGATCCCATCTCCTAGGGCCGGCGCACCCCCTAGGGGGGCCTATATAA
>NC_041388.1:362337453-362363690 GCF_002162155.2 Triticum dicoccoides
GCGCCTCCCTCTCCGCTGCTACACCTCTCCCTCTCGCAGTAGAACAATGAAGCCCTGCTGCGGTGACCCCTGCATCCACCACCACGCCGTCGTGCTGCTGGATCTTCATCAACCTCTCCTTCCCCCTTGCTGGATCAAGAAGGAGGATACATCACGCTGACCGTACGTGTGTTGAACGCGGAGGTGCCATCCGTTCGGCGCTAGGATCTTCGGTGATTTGGATCACGCCGAGTACGACTTCCTCATCCCCGTTCTTTGAACGCTTCCGCGCGTGATCTACAAAGGTATGTAGATGCAATCCGATCACTCGTTGCTAGATGAACTCATAGATGGATCTTGGTGAAACCATAGAATTTTTTTTGTTTTCTGCAACGTTCCCCAACACCTATTAACCGGAGGCCCAGCCCAGATTTGATGTTTTTTGCCTATTTCAATGTTTCGAAGAAAAGGAATATCAAACGGAGTCGAAATGGAACGAAATCAACTGGAGAAGTTATTTTTGGAAGGAAAGCTACCGGATGGACTTGGACCCCACGTCAGGAGAGAAGGGAGGTGCCCACGAGGGTGGGGGCACCCCCCCTAGGGCGCGCCCCCTGCCTCGTGGGGCCCCCGAAGCTCCACCGACGTACTTCTTGCACCCATATATACCTACGTATCCTAAAACTTCCAGAAGAGACAATAGATTGGGAGATCCGCCGCCAGAAGTCTCCGTAGCCACCGAAAGCCAATCTAGACCTGTTCCGGCACCCTACCGGAGGGGGCAATCCCTCTCTGGTGGCCATCTTCATCATCCTGGTGCTCTCCATGACGAGGAGGGAGTAGTTCTCCCTCGGGGCTGAGGGTATCTACCAGTAGCTATGTGTTTGATCTCTCTCTCTCTTGTGTTCTTGATTTGGCATGATCTTGATGTATCGCGATCTTTGCTATTATATTTTGATCCTATGATGTTTCTTCCCCCCTCTACTCTCTTGTAATGAATTGAGTTTCCCCTTTGAAGTTATCTTATCGGATTGAGTCTTTAAAGATTTGAGAACACTTGATGTATGTCTTGCCGTGCGTATCTGTGGTGACAATGGGATACCACGTGATTCACTTGATGTATGTTTTGGCGATCAACTTGCGGGTTCCGCCCATGAACCTATGCATAGGGGTTGGCACACGTTTTCGTCGTGATTCTCCGGTAGAACTTTGGGGCACTCTTTGAGGTCCTTTGTGTTGGTTGAATAGATGAATCTGAGATTGTGTGATTCATATCGTATAATCATACCCACGGATACTTGAGGTGACATTAGAGTATCTAGGTGACATTAGGGTTTTGGTTGATTTGTGTCTTAAGGTGTTATTCCAGTATGAACTCTAGGGCTGTTTGTGACACCTATAGGAATAGCCCAACAGATTGATTGGAAAGAATAACTTTGAGGTGGTTTCGTACCCTACCATGATCTCTTCGTTCGTTCTCCGCTTTTAGTGACTTTGGAGTGACTCTTTGTTGCATGTTGAGGGATAGTTATGTGATCCAATTATGTTAGTATTGTTGCGGGAACTTACACTAGCGAAAGTATGAAGCCTAGGCCTTGTTGCCTATCATTGCAATACCATTTAGCTCACTTTTATCATTAGTTACCTTGCTGTTTTTATAATTTCAGGTTACAAATACCTTTATCTACCATCCATATACCACTTGTATCACCATCTCTTCGCCGAACTAGTGCACCTATACAATTTATCATTGTATTGGGTGTGTTGGGGACACAAGAGACTCTTTGTTATTTGGTTGCCGGGTTGCTTGAGAGAGACCATCTTCATCCTACGCCTCCTACGGATTGATAAACCTTAGGTCATCCACTTGAGGGAAGTTTGCTACTGTCCTACAAACCTCTGCACTTGGAGGCCCAACAACATCTACAAGAAGAAGGTTGTGTAGTAGGCATCACTTGACCACCCTACCGGTGAAGGGGAGACTCGGCTGGGTTCTGCTCTTAAGACTCCATACCTATGGCGGAAGGAGCTCATCAACCTTCCGAACTGGACACCTCCGCCTCCTCCTCCTCCTCCGTCGAGTCAGGGCACTCCGCCTCCTCCACCGCCTCCTCCTCCGATGAGTGATTAGGGCACTCAGCCTCCTTCTCCGGCGTGTGGCGGCACTCCGCCTCCTTCTCCGCCTGCACCGGCGCGCCCGAGCAGCCACCAGTCTCCTCCTTCTCCGGCACATGGCACCTTGTCACACATTGTAAGCACTACAAAATTGTGAAGGAGGTCAGCCGCCACAACACTTCATTTGCCTGCTTGTTGCGTGCAAAAGACGATAGCTTAAGAAAAGTGATCACAAAGGTAAAACATAAAAATAACATCATCTCCTGTACTGATCCTACCATCTTTAGTTATAAATTATGATCAATTATTTCCTGGAAAATTCTGTACGTGTTGGTGTTGGGGAACGTTGCAGAAAACAAAATTTTTCCTACGGTCTCACCAAGATCCATCTAGGAGTTCATCTAGCAACGAGTGATCGGATTGCATCTACATACCTTTGTAGATCACGCGCGGAAGCGTTCAAAGAACGGGGATGAGGAAGGCGTACTCGACGTGATCCAAATCACCGGAGATCCTAGCGCCGAACAGACGGCACCTCCGCGTTCAACACACGTACGGTCAGCGTAATGTCTCCTTCTTCTTGATCCAGCAAGGGGGAAGGAGAGGTTGAAGAAGATGGCTCCAACAGCAGCACGACGGCGTGGTGGTGGTGGAGCTGTAGTACTCCGGCAGGGCTTCGCCAAGCACTATGGAGGAGGAGGATGTGTTGGAGAGGGAGAGGGAGGCACCAAAGGCATGGATTGAGAGGCCCTCCTTCCCCCACTATATATAGGGAGCCTAGGGGGGGGGCGCCGGCCCTAGGAGATCCAATCTCCTAGGGGGCGGCGGCCAAGGGAGGAATCCCTCCTCCCCAAGGCACCTAGGAGGTGCCTTCCCCCTTTGGGACTCTTCCCTTCCTTATATCTTGGCACATGGGCCTCTTGGGGCTGGTGCCCTTGGCCCATATGGGCCAAGGCGCACCCCCTACAGCCCATGTGGCCCCCCGGGGCAGGTGGCCCCACCCGGTGGACCCCCGGGACCCTTCCGGTGGTCCCGGTACAATACCGGTGACCCCGAAACTTGTCCCGATGGCCGAAATAGCACTTCCTATATATAATTCTTTACCTCCAGACCATTCCGGAACTCCCCGTGACGCCCGGGATCTCATCCGGGACTCCGAACAACATTCGGGTTACTGCATATACATATCCCTACAACCCTAGCGTCACTGAACCTTAAGTGTGTAGACCCTACGGGTTCGGGAGACATGTAGACATGACCGAGATCGCTCTCCGGTCAATAACCGACAGCGGGATCTGGATACCCATGTTGGCTCCCACATGCTCCTCGATGATATCATCGGATGAACCACGATGTCGAGGATTCAAGCAACCCCGTATACAATTCCCTTTGTCAATCGGTATGTTACTTGCCCGAGATCCGATCGTCGGTATCCCAATACCTCGTTCAATCTCGTTACCGGCAAGTCACTTTATTCGTACCATAATGCATGATCCCGTGACCAGACACTTGGTTACTTTGAGCTCATTATGATGATGCATTACCGAGTGGGCCCAGTGATACCTCTCCGTCATACGGAGTGACAAATCCCAGTCTTGATCCGTGTCAACCCAACAGACACTTTCGGAGATACCCGTAGTATACCTTTATAGTCACCCAGTTACGTTGTGACGTTTGGTACACCCAAAGCACTCCTACGGTATCCGAGAGTTACACGATCTCATGGTCTAAGGAAAAGATACTTGACATTGGAAAACTCTAGCAAACGAACTATACGATCTTGTGCTATGTTTAGGATTGGGTCTTGTCCATCACATCATTCTCCTAATGATGTGATCTCGTTATCAATGACATCCAATGTCCATAGTCAAGACCATGACTATCTGTTGATCAACGAGCTAGTCAACTAGAGGCTTACTAGGGACATGTTGGTGTCTATTATTCACACATGTATTACGATTTCCGGATAACACAATTATAGCATGAATAAAGACAATTATCATGAACAAGGAAATATAATAATAAAGCTTTTATTATTGCCTCTAGGGCATATTTCCAACAGTATCCCACTTGCACTAGAGTCAATAATCTAGTTACATTGTGATGAATCGAACACCCATGGAATTCTGGTGTTGATCATGTTTTGCTCTAGGGAGAGGTTTAGTCAACGGATCTGCTACATTCAGGTTCATATGTACTTTACAAATATCTATGTCTCCATCTTGAACATTTTCACGAATGGAGTTGAAGCGACGCTTGATGTGCCTGGTATTCTTGTGAAACCTGGGCTCCTTGGCAAGTGCAATAGCTCCAGTGTTGTCACAGAAGAGTTTGATCGGCCCCAATGCATTGGGTATGACTCCTAGGTCGGTGATGAACTCCTTCACCCAAATTGCTTCATGCGCTGCCTCCGAGGCTGCCATGTACTCCGCTTCACATGTAGATCCCACCACGACGCTCTGCTTGCAACTGCACCAGCTTACTGCCCCACCATTCAAAATATACACGTATCCGGTTTATGACTTTGAGTCATCCAGATCTGTGTCAAAGCTAGCGTCGACGTAACCCTTTACGACGAGCTCTTGGTCACCTCCATAGACGAGAAACATTTCCTTAGTCCTTTTCAGGTACTTCAGGATATTCTTGACCGCTGTCCAGTGTTCCTTGCCGGGATTACTTTGGTACCTTCCTACCAAACTTACGACAAGGTTTACATCAGGTCTGGTACACAACATGGCATACATAATAGAACCTATGGCTGAGGCATAGGGGATGACACTCATCTCTTCTATATCTTCTGCCGTGGTCGGACATTGAGCTGAGCTCAATTTCACACCTTGCAACACAGGCAAGAACCCCTTCTTAGACTGATCCATATTGAACTTCTTCAATATCTTATCAAGGTATGTGCTTTGTGAAAGACCTATGAGGCGTCTTGATCTATCTCTATAGATCTTGATGCCTAATATATATGCAGCTTCTCCAAGGTCCTTCATTGAAAAACTCTTATTCAAGTAGGCCTTAATGCTGTCCAAGAGTTCTATATTATTTCCCATCAAAAGTATGTCATCTACATATAATATGAGAAATGCTACAGAGCTCCCACTCACTTTCCTGTAAACACAGGCTTCTCCATAAGTCTGTGTAAACCCAAACGCTTTGATCATCTCATCAAAGCGAATGTTCCAACTCCGAAATGCTTGCACCAGCCCATAAATCGAGCGTTGGAGCTTGCACACCTTGTTAGCATTCTTAGGATCGACAAAACCTTCCGGCTGCATCATGTACAATTCTTCCTTAAGGAAACCATTAAGGAATGCCGTTTTGACGTCCATTTGCCATATCTCATAATCATAGAATGCGGCAATTGCTAACATGATTCGGACGGACTTTAGCTTCGCTACCGGTGAGAAAGTCTCATCGTAGTCAACCCCTTGAACTTGTCGATAACCCTTAGCGATAAGCCGAGCTTTATCGATGGTCACATTACCATCCGCGTCTGTCTTCTTCTTAAAGATCCATTTATTTTCTATGGCTCGCCGCTCAACAGGAAAGTCAGTCAAAGTCCATACTTCGTTTTCATACATGGATCCTATCTCAGATTTCATGGCTTCTAGCCATTTGTCGGAATCCGGGCCCGCCATCGCTTCTTCATAGTTCGAAGGTTCACCGTTGTCTAACAACATGATTTCCAAGATAGGGTTGCCGTACCACTCTGGTGCGGAACGTGTCCTTGTGGACCTACGAAGTTCAGTAGCAACTTGATCTGAAGTTTCACGATCATCAACATTAACTTCCTCTCTAGTCGGTGCAGGCACCTCAGGAACATTTTCTTGAGTTGCGCCATTTTCCGCTTCAAGAGGTAATACTTCATCAAGTTCTACTTTCCTCCCACTTACTTCTTTCGAGAGAAACTCCTTCTCTAGAAAGGATCCATTCTTGGCAACAAAGATCTTGCCTTCGGATCTGAGGTAGAAGGTATACCCAATAGTTTTTTTAGGGTATCCTATGAAGACGCATTTTTCCGACTTGGGTTCGAGCTTTTCAGGTTGAAGTTTCTTGACATAAGCATCGCATCCCCAAACTTTCAGAAATGACAGCTTAGGTTTCTTCCCAAACCATAATTCATACGGTGTCGTCTCAACGGATTTCGACGGAGCCCTATTTAAAGTGAATGCGGCAGTCTCTAAAGCATACCCCCCAAAAGATAGCGGTAAATCGGCAAGAGACATCATTGATCGCACCATATCTAATAGAGTGCGATTACGACGTTCGGATACACCATTACGCTGAGGTGTTCCAGGCGGCGTGAGCTGTGAAACTATTCCACATTTTCTTAAGTGTGTGCTAAACTCATGACTCAAGTATTCTCTTCCACGATCTGATCGTAGGAACTTGATTTTCCTGTCACGTTGATTCTCAACCTCACTCTGAAATTCCTTGAACTTTTCAAAGGTCTCAGACTTTTGTTTCATTAAGTAGACATACCCATATCTACTCAAGTCATCAGTGAGGGTGAGAACATAACGATAGCCACCGCGAGCCTCAACACTCATTGGAGCGCACACATCAGTATGTATGATTTCCAATAAGTTGGTTGCTCACTCCATTGTTCCTGTGAACGGAGTCTTGGTCATTTTACCCATGAGGCATGGTTCGCACGTGTCAAATGATTCGTAATCAAGAGACTCTAAAAGTCCATCAGCATGGAGCTTCTTCATGCGTTTGACACCTATGTGACCAAGGCGGCAGTGCCACAAGTATGTGGGATTATCATTATCAATCTAACATCTTTTGGTACTCACACTATGAACATGTGTAGCATTACGCTCGAGATTCATTAAGAATAAACCATTCACCATCGGAGCATGACCATAAAACATATCTCTCATATAAATAGAACAACCATTATTCTCGGATTTAAATGAGTAGCCATCTCGAATTAAACGAGATCCTGATACAATGTTCATGCTCAAACTTGGCACTAAATAACAATTATTGAGGTTCAAAACTAATCCCATAGGTAAATGTAGAGGTAGTGTGCTGACGGCGATCACATCGACCTTGGAACCATTCCCGACGCGCATCGTCACCTCGTCCTTCGCCAGTCTCCGCTTATTCTGCAGCTCCTGTTTTGAGTTACAAATGTGAGCAACCGCACCGGTATCAAATACCCAGGAGCTACTACGAGTACTGGTAAGGTACACATCAATTACATGTATATCACATATACCTTTCGTTTTGCCGGCCTTCTTGTCCGCTAAGTATTTGGGGCAGTTCCGCTTCCAGTGACCACTTTCCTTGCAATAAAAGCACTCAGTCTCGGGCTTGGGTCCATTCTTTGGCTTCTTCCCGGCAGCTTGCTTGCCGGGCGCGGCAACTCCCTTGCCGTCTTTCTTGAAGGTTTTCTTACCCTTGCCTTTCTTGAACTTAGTGGTTTTATTCACCATCAACACTTGATGTTCCTTTTTGACTTCTACCTCTGCTGATTTCAGCATTGCAAATACTTCAGGAATGGTCTTTTCCATCCCCTGCATATTGAAGTTCATCACAAAGCTCTTGTAGCTCGGTGGAAGCGACTGAAGGATTCTGTCAATGACCACGTCATCCGGTAGATTAACTCCTAGCTGAGTCAAGCGGTTATGCAACCCAGACATAGTGAGTATGTGCTCACTGACAGAACTGTTTTCCTCCATCTTACAGCTGAAGAACTTGTCGGAGACTTGATATCTCTCGACCCGGGCATGAGCTTGGAAAACCATTTTCAGCTCTTCGAACATCTCATATGCTCCGTGTCTCTCAAAACGCTTTTGGAGCCCCGGCTCTAAGCTGTAAAGCATGCCGCACTGAATGAGGGAGTAGTCATCGGTACGTGCCTACCAAGCGTTCATAACGTCTTGTTCTGCAGGGAGAACAGGTGCGTCACCTAGCGGTGCTTGTAGGACATAATCTTTCTTGGCAGCTATGAGGATGATCCTCAGGTTCCGGACCCAGTCCGTGTAGTTGCTGCCATCGTCTTTCAGCTTGGTTTTCTCTTGGAACGCGTTGAAGTTGAGGACTACATTGGCCATTTGGTCTACAAGACATATTGTAAAGATTTTAGACTAAGTTCATGATAATTAAGTTCATCTAATCAAATTATTCAATGAACTCCCACTTAGATAGACATCCCTCCTGTAATCTAAGTATAACATGATCCGAGTTAACTAGGCCATGTCCGATCATCACGTGAGACGGACTAGTCAACATCGGTGAAGATCTTCATGTTGATCGTATCTTCTATACGACTCATGCTCGACCTTTCGGTCTTCTGTGTTCCGAGGCCATGTCTGTACATGCTAGGCTCGTCAAGTCAACCTAAGTGTTTGCACGTGTAAATCTGTCTTACACCCGTTGTATGTGAACGTTGGAATCTATCACACCCGATCATCACGTGGTGCTTCGAAACAACGAACTGTCGCAACGGTGCACAGTTAGGGGGAACACTTTCTTGAAATTATTATGAGGGATCATCTTATTTACTACCGTCGTTCTAAGCAAACAAGATGCAAAAACATGATAAACATCACATGCAATCAAATAATAATAGTGACATGATATGGCCAATATCACATAGCTCCTTTGATCTCCATCTTAGGGCTCCATGATCATCTTGTCACCGGCATGACACCATGATCTCCATCATCGTGTCTCCATGAAGTTGCTCGCCAACTATTACTTCTACTACTATGGCTAACGCGTTTAGCAATAAAGTAAAGTAATTTACATGGCGTTTCTCAATGACACGCAGGTCATACAAAAAATAAAGACAACTCCTATGGCTCCTGCCGGTTGTCATACTCATCGACATGCAAGTCGCGATTCCTATTACAATAGCATGAACATCTCATACATCACATATATATCATTCATCATTCATCACAACTTTGGCCATATCATATCACAAAGCACTTGCTGCAAAAACAAGTTAGACGTCCTCTAATTGTTGTTGCAAGTTTTACGTGGCTTAAATAGGGTTCTAGCAAGAACGTTTTCTTACCTACGTGAAAGCCACAACGTGATTTGTCAACTTCTATTTACCCTTCATAAGGACCCTTTTCATCGAATCCGCTCCAACTAAAGTGGGAGAGACAGACACCCGCCAGCCACCTTATGCAACTTGTGCATGTTAGTCGGTGGAAGCGGTCTCACGTAAGTGTACGTGTAAGGTCGGTCCGGGCCGCTTCATCCCACAATACCGTTGAAGCAAGAAAAGACTAGTAGCGGCAAGAAAGTTGACAACATCAACGCCCACAACAAATTGTGTTCTACTCGTGCAAGAGAACTACGCATAGACCTAGCTCTGATACCACTGTTGGGGAACGTTGCAGAAAACAAAAATTTTCCTACGGTTTCACCAAGATCCATCTAGGTGTTCATCTAGCAACGAGTGATCTGATTGCATCTACATACCTTTGTAGATCACTTGCGGAAGCGTTCAAAGAACGGGGATGAGGAAGGCGTACTCGACGTGATCCAAATCACCGAAGATCCTAGCGCCGAACGGACGGCACCTCCGCGTTCAACACACGTACGGTCAGCGTAACGTCTCCTTCTTCTTGATCCAGCAAGGGGGAAGGAGAGGTTGAGGAAGATGGCTCCAACAGCAGCACGACGGCGTGGTGGTGGTGGAGCTACAGTACTCCGGCAGGGCTTCGCCAAGCACTATGGAGGAGGAGGATGTGTTGGAGAGGGAGAGGGAGGCACCAAAGGCATGGATTGAGAGACCCTCCTTCCCCTACTATATATAGGGAGCCTAGGGGGGGGGGGCGTCCCTAGGAGATCCAATCTCCTAGGGGGGCGGCGGCCAAGGGAGGAATCCCTCCTCCCCAAGGCACCTAGGAGGTGCCTTCCCCCTTTGGGACTCTTCCCTTCCTTATCTCTTGGCGCATGGGCCTCTTGGGGCTGGTGCCCTTGGCCCATATGGGCCAAGGTGCATCCCCTACAGCCCATGTGCCCCCCCAGGGCAGGTGGCCCCACTCGGTGGACCCCCAGGACCCTTCCGGTGGTCCCGCTACAATACCGGTGACCCCGAAACTTGTCCTGATGGCCGAAATAGCACTTCCTATATATAATTCTTTACCTCCGGACCGTTCCGGAACTCCTCGTGACATCCGGGATCTCATCAGGGACTCCGAACAACATTCGGGTTACTGCATATACATATCCCTACAACCCTAGCATCACCGAACCTTAAGTGTGTAGACCCTACGGGTTCGGGAGACATGTAGACATGAACGAGATCGCTCTTCGGTCAATAACCAACAGCGGGATCTGGATACCCATGTTGGCTCCCACATGCTCCTCAATGATATCATCGGATGAACCACGATGTCGAGGATTCAAGCAACCCCGTATACAATTCCCTTTGTCAATCGGTGTTACTTGCCCGAGATCCGATCGTGGGTATCCCAATACCTCGTTCAATCTCGTTACCGGCAAGTCACTTTACTCGTACCGTAATGCATGATCCCGTGACCAGACACTTGGTCACTTTGAGCTCATTATGATGATGCATTACCGAGTGGGCCCAGTGATACCTCTCCGTCATACGGAGTGACAAATCCCAGTCTTGATCCGTGTCAACCCAATAGATACTTTCGGAGATACCCGTAGTATACCTTTATAGTCACCCAGTTACGTTGTGACGTTTGGTACACCCAAAGCACTCCTACAGTATCCGGGAGTTACACGATCTCATGGTCTAAGGAAAAGATACTTGACATTGGAAAACTCTAGCAAATGAACTATACGATCTTGTGCTATGTTTAGGATTGGGTCTTGTCCATCACATCATTCTCCTAATGATGTGATCTCGTTATCAATGACATCCAATGTCCATAGTCAGGAAACCATGACTATCTGTTGATCAACGAGCTAGTCAACTAGAGGCTTACTAGGGACATGTTGGTGTCTATTATTCACACATGTATTACGATTTCCGGATAACACAATTATAGCATGAATAAAGACAATTATCATGAACAAGGAAATATAATAATAAAGCTTTTATTATTGCCTCTAGGGAATATTTCCAACAGTTGGCTGTATCTGGATGCTATGGAAAAGAATATATCGAGCACATTATGTTACGTGTATTTCTTATAGCAGCTGGTGCTACTGAAAGTGGTGATTTTACCTATTTTCCTCTCAATCCAGTTCAAAGTTCTTATAAGAATCCATGTGTTTAAACGGCGGGTCTCCTTGCTATAGTTATTTTTGTTTACACATTTTGATTGTTCTGCAGGTTTCCGTCCAAAAACTTCTGTTGCTGAAAAACTCGCTATCATACGTGTTCTTCCATTGCTATTGTTTGGTATTTTGGTTTCTCCTTCAAGTCATCAATAGTTAAAAGAATATTTAAGGAAATTACTTATTAAAAACATAAAGGATGGTTCATTATCTATGCATCACACTGCCGAGATCATTGGTGCAATCCGGTTTCTTTGGTTTGTAATTTGACTATACATGCAGGAAATATCATGATGTTGTTGAATATGCACTATTTTCATGTATTTTACCTCTTATCATGTGTAGCATATTGGAGGAGCACCATGTAGTACTATCTTTCGTATTCTGTTGGAGATGGTTGTGAGCTCTTATACCAATTTAAAAACCAGTGATGCAGCTTTACAACTTTACTGAAAGCACTTGTAAAATTACTGTTACATGAATGAATTAGGGGTATGGTATGTTCCTTGCAGTACTATGTATTGATTAAGCACACAGGTACCCTATGTTGTTGTGAAAGTTGAATCGACTCATGTTTTTCCAGAACTTATTACTCTTGGTTCTGATTAAAACTCGGCTGTAAAATACGCTAGTATAGATGCATTAGGAGCTGTTGCTCAGCATTTCAAAAGTGACATGGATGGAAGCATAATTTTTTAATTTTCTTCTATACATTATACTCCCTTAGTAATAGTTTGTATAATGCCCTTAGTCCATGACTGCACTGCCAGGTTGTTGACAAGATAGATATTAAAATGGATGACTTTCTTGAAGATGGGTCACAAGAAGCTACTATTTTGGTCATTCAAGCACTTGCAATAGCTGTGCCACATTCAACAAATAGACTATGTAAATATATCCTACTCACTACATTTTGACCAAAATTTGCATGGTTGATTCGCTCACTCTTTGTTCACACATCTTGATATTAATATGTTCTTCTGTTTCCTTTGACCATGCATACATCTTTTAACCAAGATATTTAAACTTACAAGTGTCCCACCTACCGGAAATGATACTGAACGGGCGTCATGAAAGAGCAAATGTATTCCGTGGAGCGTTGCGTGCTTTCGATGCTACAGGTTGACCTTTATCCAAAATGGTCCAGTGTTTCACTTATTTCATAGAAGCCATGAACTTAGTATTGAGTCTGCCTCTAACCTTTATCTGTAGTGCTGCTTGTGTCGTTTGTTTATAATCCCAGTATAATTTTGTAAGTTATTTGCTCATTATTCACACCCTGAACAATTTCTAGGCAATAGAAACTGCATTTGCATTCATGTATGGACTGTTACATCGTGCTAGATTGTGCCTTTAATTGTTGTAGCCTCAGGTTTAGAAATTGATTATCTTCAGCATGCAAATGCACTTTCGATTGATCTTAGATCTCATTTCGCTATTGCAGATCAACATTATAATTAAGGTATTGTACACCTCTCCTGAAGGTTTGGCAAGATCTTGAAGGTGTTGGAGGCTTGGCAAGAGCTGCAAGTTGGACTGATGATACTTCCTTCCTCTAGCCATTTCTTGTTCTCTTTTACGTTGTACTGCTTTATCTTTAAGTGCTTCAATGTACATTGACTGCAAAAACAAAACCATGGAACTAGGAAACTGAAGCATGTATATTGAAACATATGTATCTGGTTTGTTATGTTTATGGAATGAAGCTTCAGGTTTTGGATGAGCCCTATATGTAACTTTGATTGAAATGAATCTATTAAGTTGTGTGATCTCTCCTGTTTGGCTGAACATGGTGAATGAATATTAAATTAGGTATATGTTGCCAATAATAGCTTTGCTAGTGAAACACAACATTGTGGCATACTTATTGCCGGGAAATCATGTTTGTGCCGGCAGTGGAACTGCCGGTAACTGTTGTTCCTATGCCACAACTAATCTGCCGGGAGAAAATGAAACTATCGGGAAATATATGCATCGGGGCAGAAAAACTGTCGGGAATAGTTTATCTGTCGGGAGAAGTAATCCCCGGCAGCCGTTCTTGTGGCAGTTCTATCTGCCGGGAGAACCACATTCCCGGCAGTTTATCTGCCCTCTTAAGGGCTTTCTCCCGGCAGATTGCATGCCATTGCATTCATGTTGTGGTGTAGTGAGCCGCTCCGTCTGCTCCGGCGTCTAGCAGTACAGCCAGAGGCAGGCAATACAGATTCAGTCCATCTCTCAAGCCTCTAGAGAAGTTACCATACGAGAGGACTGTGGAAGAAAACGCGAAGATCGTGGAAAAAGAAGTGAATGACTTCTTTGAAGGGGTGAAAGCAAAGAGACATCCACCTCCGGATGAGAAGGTAGACCGGGTGAAAGCAAAGCACACACTCGATGCCCTGAGGAAACCACCAAAGTCTCCGTCGAAAACCAACTATGAGCACATTACTACAAAGGTATATATCGAAGCGGAGCGGTCGGGAAATACTATCAGTGATCGAAGGTTAGCAGAACGACGAGTTGGAAAAAAAATTGCCCAGCTCGGCGAACAAGCAGAACAATCGTGCCCCCCTCGCTCAAGGTGTCTAGCGATATCGTCGCTAATGATCCGGGGATGGTTCCCGGTTATAGCAATCTTGAAGATTACCCGCCCGACGATGTACATTATGATTTCTTGGAGGTGGAAAAACACCAATACCATTACGGGAAGCCTCTTGTCAAAGATGAAAAATCTCTAACAACGATGATGCGAAGATTCCATGATTGGTACATGAAAATCTGCAGAGAGTCTGGGGGGACGAATACTTTGTATCTGAGAGTTAAAGAGGAACACGACCTCGTTGGAATTGACTTGTTGACTGTTCCATTTGAGGAGTTCTTCCAGTGGTTCAATCAAAAGGCCCTCGATAAATTAACGGTCACTTGCTACTGTTTGTAAGTACTACTTCTGTCATTAAGTCTCTATATATAGCTCAGCTCTTTCATTGCATGTACATATGATTATCCTCACTATATTATGCAGATTGAAGATCGTCGATTGCAGAAAAGCAGAAATGTATGATATTGGGTTCATTAACACAAATCTCATAGATAAATTTGAGGTTGAAAAGAACATCGATGATGCTGAGGCCAACTTTCTCAAATCATTGATAGTAAATCAAAACAAAGATAAAATACTCTTTCCTTACAACTTCGAGTGAGTGTTACTGTCTTGTGCATATTCGGTTTCCCTTATTACTTGAGCGAGGTTATAGTAATGTAATTGATGAGTTATGCATGCGTGCACAGCTTCCACTATATTCTCCTAGAGATTAAGCTTGAGAAGGGACTAGTAACCATCTTAGACTCGAGACGAAAATCTCCCAAGACCTATGCGGACATGACTAAAATGCTCGAGAAGTAAGTTCAATCGATCATTATCGCACCATATCAACAACTTTTTGTTCATTTCCTGATATCAAGTAATTGTTTTCTTTGTCTCGCAGGGTTTGGAAAGTATTCACCGCACAAGCTCCCGGACTGCCGGGGGAGCTGCAATGGACATACCCGAAAGTAAGTAGTACTAGCTAGCTTGTTCCGCGCATCTCGATCCCGTTGATTCTAGCTACTTTCATCAATGCCATTTATAATGCTTCATTATCAGTTTGATTGACCTCTATTTCTCGTAAAGTGCTTGTGGCAGGAACAAGGGAATGATTTCTGTGGATACTACGTGTGCGAGTTCATCTATAACGCGACTTGCAAAGATAAGAGGGGCTACTCTAAAAGACAATTTGATGTGCATAAGCAATAATATTCACAATTTCATTTTATTACACCATCATTTATATTGAGTTTCATTCATATATATGTATTAACCCCCTTCTTCAAATTAGACGTGAGAGATGCGGAATGAACTCCTACCAGAAGATCGCATGAAAGAGATTCAAGAGGAATTAGCGGGATTCTTTCTTGACCACGTCATCAATAAAGCCGGAGAATACCATGTGGAACTTGATTTCAGATGCTAGGGGGTTGTAACAGATCTTACATATTGTATATGTATGGGTAGCGTCGGATAGATAATACGAAAACTTGTTGTTCGACCAATCTCTCGGAGAAGGAGAGGTCGATCACTTCTCTCGGTATGCATGACGAACTTCTGTACTTAATGGTTTCCTTCATTTTCTTACTAGCTAGCGTGTCGAGGGCCTCTCTATACATATAGTACGTAGCGTCGACCAAGCACGGAGATAAGAGAGGACACTTCTCTCTATTAATTAATTAGCTACCTAACACAATATATGAAGCACCTTAATTAACCATGCAAAAACCCCAAATCCACCCCCTTTCAGAAAAAAAACCCTAGCCCTTGAACAGCTGACGCGTGGATGCCTATTGGTCCCGGTTGGTGCCACCAACCGGGACTAAAGGCCCTCCTGCCTGGGCTCGCCACAACGGCCACGTGGAGGCCCATCTGTCTCGGTTCGTATAAGAACTGGGACTAAAGGCCAAGGGCATTAGTAATGACCCTTTACTCCTGGTTCCACAATCGGGACAGATGGGCCTTATGAACCGGGACAAATGGCCCTTTTTCTACTAGTGAGTATATAACAATCAATGCACGTCACTCAGTCTAGCAGCCAACATGACACTTGCATAACTATGGGAGCACCATTGCAAGATATGCTTTCTTCTTCATCCTCTTCTTTATATAATATAAAGTGGGGAAACTCTTTTTTCGTCTTCTTCAAATTGAAGGGGTCTGGTCCGTTTGAGATGGATGAAGAATATTAGAGTCGAATGGGGGTGTGAAACCGTCACCAACTCCAATTTGTAAGATAGCAGAGGTTATTGTGGGTAGTGCTTTTTATGTTTCCAAACATCTCACCCCAATATCCACCTTGAAATGTGGAGCCCACATGCCAGTGGGCATCTCCCTCTTGATTATCTCTATCCACCATTACCATAGCCACAACAATTGTGGGACAAGCGGCGTCGTATGAGTGGTCGCGATGCATTGGCCAAGTGGCAGCATCACACGACAGGCTAGCCGTTGCTAGCATGGTTTGCATGGATATAGGAGCTTACGAAACCATGTGTGCATCCGATGCCAGTGAGCAAGCTCTAGTAATGGACTGAGAAAATGGAGCACCTCCCGGCGGCTAGTAATCTTGCACCTTCGAGTTTGTTTCATCTCATGGGGTGTTGTTTGTTTCAGCACATGGATAGTTTCTACTCGCCGGGTGCACCCAAATGAACAGTAAAATATAAGCAAATAGTTGAAAGTTTGATTTTTTTTATGATAAGCATTGGTGAGTGTTTCACTTGGTTAAGTTATTTGTGATGAAATGGCATTTGTGAAGGCCTGCACAAAAAAGGTCAGTGATGCCAAAATACTATTTTTGAAAGCATCTTGAAGCACTATTTTTGTTTATTTTTCACACACGTCCACAAATGTCATTTCATCACCAAAAATTTGCATGCTGTTAAAAATAAAGCAATGGTTGTTGTAAAATTTTAATATGTTTTGACTTTTTTTCTTGTTTTTTCTCTCTAGATTTTACAATTCATGCATGTGCTTATGAGTTCTGGACCAGAACGTCACTTTCGTTTGTTTCTCCTATATTCTTGTTTCTGTGTCAGTGGCGTCACAATGGTGTGTGTGTGTGTGTGCGCGCGCACGCATGTGTGTGTCTCTATTTCAGTTCATGGTAGCTAGTTAAACAAATGACAGTTCATCCTAATAACTATCAAATGATAGTTCAAATCATTAAGAGTCATTGGCTAAACATGGGATAGTTCATCGGTGTTGCTGCTACCAGATCTTCCTCTTCCTCTTGTTCTTCTTCTTCTTCTTCTTCTTGGTTAAGTTTGATTTTTTTATGATAAGCATTGGTGAGTGTTTCACTTGGTTAAGTTATTTGTGATGAAATGGCATTTGTGAAGGCCTGCACAAAAAAGGTCAGTGCTGCCAAAATACTATTTTTGAAAGCATCTTGAAGCACTAATTTTGTTTATTTTTCACACACATCCACAAATGTCATTTCATCACCAAAAATTTGCACGCTGTTAAAAAATAAAGCAATGGTTGTTGTAAATTTTTAAAATGTTTTGACTTTTTTTCTTGTTTTTTTCTAGTTTTACAATTCATGCATGTGCTTATGAGTTCTGGACCAGAACGTCACTTTCATTTGTTTCTCCTATATTCTTGTTTCTGTGTCAGTGGCGTCACGATGGTGTGTGTGTGTGCGCGCGCGCATGTGTGTGTCTCTATTTTAGTTCATGGTAGCTAGTTAAACAAATGAAAGTTCATCCTAATAATTATCAAATGACAGTTCAAATCATTAAGAGTCATTGGATAAACATGGGATAGTTCATCGGTGTTGCTGCTACCAGATCTTCCTCTTCCTCTTCTTCTTCTTCTTCTTCTTCTTCTTCTTCTTCTTCTTCTTCTTCTTCTTCTTCTTCTTCTTCTTCTTCTTCTTCTTCTTCTTCTTCTTCTTCTTCTTCGTCTTCTTCTTCTTCGTCTTCCTCTTCTTCTTCTTCTTCCTCTTCTTCTTCCTCTTCTTCCTCTTCTTCTTCTTCCTCTTCTTTCTCTTCTTCCTCTTCTTCTTCTTCTTCTTCTTCTTCTTCTTCTTCTTCTTCAGGCACGTGTTCATTAAAGCCCACTGGAGGATCCAGTTGTGCAGAATGCAACAAGCAAGAACAAACTTAACCTGAGTGGAGTATGGATGGAATGACTTCTAATCCAGGATCTTAAACCTATTCTTCAGAGCTCCAAATGCCCTCTCAATAGTTACTCTAAGGCTGGAGTGTCTAAGATTATACAGCTCCTGTGCAGTCTTAGGATAGTTCTTACCAGAGAACTCGTTGAGATGGTACCTGGTTTTTCTGAAGGGTGGAAGAATACCCGGCCGACATGCATAGCCAGCATCTCCAAGGTAGAACTTGCCATCGGGGATGTTGATCCCATCAGGTCAACTCAGGCTGTCACTGAGAATGTTAGCATCATACGCTGACCCCTCCCAGCCAGCCAGCACATATGTGAACTTCATATCAAAATCAACAACAACATGCACATTCTGGCTTGTGTAGTGCTTCCTCCCCCTGTATGCTGCAGACTATGACCTAGGAACTCTAGCAGTGACATGAGTACCATCTATTGCCCCAATGCAATCCTGAAAATGGCATCACAAGCCTGTGTTAGTTCTCAACTTGAACAATACAAGAATATCAAGCCATGAAAAGTGTATATTGTCAATGCTCACCTTGAAGTATGGATACCATGTTGGGCTTCCGTGAATCTTAAGTGGAGTCCAGCCAGATGGTCTCCTGATCATCTCTCCTCTAAGCTCCCCAATAGCAAAAGGCACCTACTTGAAGTACCTAGAGATGGTCTCCATTGATCTCTTGAACGTGTTGTGAATGACCCTGAACCTCTGGTTATGGCCAACAACATGGAGGAACATGGCCACTTGCTCTTCCACACTGGTGTTGATGTTATCTTGTAGCAGCCCCTACTCCTGAAGGTCTCGACAAGCCTGGCAAATGGTGATTTTTTCATTTGAAGCATCCACAGAGCCTCGACATCATTGCAGTTGTAGATGTAGTTCAGATTTTGGATCCTCTCATGTTCCCGGATAAACACTGGACCGTAGCGGGTCAAAGGTCTCCCAGCACGACGAACAGTTCTCTGGTGCATGAACATGACCCATGCTTGAATCACACTAATCAGTGCTGCTGCCTGAATTACCAGCCGCATCCGTGCGTCCATAACCTAGTCGACATCGACGGTTCGTTCAGTGGGAAATTGATCCTACACCTAGCCTAACAACCTAACCACCGACCTAACAAAGGGGGGAGGGGGTGCTGCTTACCGTCATCGAAGATAAGGACGGCGTAGGAGGAGCCATGGCACAGACAAGGTCGACCAGACGGTGGCCAACAGCAAGGGGAGCACCAGATCCGCCGCAAACGTCGCCGCCTCTTCCGCCGTCGCCGCCGCCGCCGTCGGCTCTTCCGCCACCGCCGCCTCTAGCACAAATCTAAAATCGCAGTCATCACCGGTGGTGAGGCAGTAGGGAAGAAAGGGGTGTAGTGGCTATGGGTGAGCGAGTGAAAGGGGGTGAGGCTAGATTTGGCGCCAGGACGGCGCGCCAGATTTCCATCTCCCGCCATCCCCCCTTGCCTCGCGTCGCACCCGCCCGTGCGACCTCGTGCCGCACTCAGCCTGGCTTGCGAGAAACCGCCGATCCGAGCGTTTCGAGCGAGCCAGGCTCTGGGCTGCTTTGAGAAGCGTGCGATGCAGGCCCAACAGTGAAACCAGACAACCAAATAGGCCTCTTCCTTCCCGCGCGGGCCTGGTTGGGCTCGATGCGGGCAACCAAACACGCCCTAAGGCAACTAGTAAAAAAAGGGGAGGGGGTGGAGCAGACCTCCTATGGGTATTGTTAAACTGAATGTAGATATTTCTTTTGATCATGATCTACCTAGAGGCACGGCGGGGCTTGTCTTCAGAGACGACAAAGGAAGGTTCATTTTAGGTGGAAATTGGACGGTGGATTGGTGTGTTGATGTATTAACAACAGAAAAGTTGGCCCTAAGGTTTGGCTTATGCCTTGCATAGAAGGTGTTTTATGACATGTGATTTTTCCATTACTAGATTTGAGCATTGTAATAGAGAATTGAATAAGATTGCCCATGAATTCGCTAGGCTAGCGAAATCCTCTGTGAGAAGGGATTGGTTTGATGAGCCTATGGATGATATTGTATCTTTACTTATTGACGATGTAACAATTATTTCTAATAAATAAAATTGATGTCTATTTTTTTTAAAAAAGAGGGAGAACTAGTGGGTATCTAACAAGCGATGTTAGTATCTTGTGCGGCATTTAAGCGTGTGCAGGATTTTTGGCTGAAGAGCAATCATGATGTTTTTTTCCTATTCCTATCACATAATGTGTGTTATTTTCCCTAATTATTAATACAGGATATATTTGTAGAAGAGATTATGTTTTTTAGAGTTTAAGTGACTCATTTGTCAGCCAATAAGAACCATCTAATATTATCATTGGGATTTGTATATATAACATAAGGGATGAAAACATCTTCATGGGCGGTTATGAAAGTCAACCAACAAGTCAATATTTCTAAGTCGATCAGAACTAGTCACTCTAGTACAATAAATGATCTCAGAACCAAGCATATAGGAGTGCCATTTTTCGGTAATGTCCAAAAATCTGTCAACAGATTCTTAACCAGGGCAAAGCTGACGTTTTTATGGGACATTACGTTGTTGGGAGCAACGCAGGTTCCTTCAACAAACATGGTAAATCATTGCCATGTCTGCTGATTTTTTTTGCCATGCTCCCAACAATATAATTTATCAAACTTAATGTCAGATTTGCCATGATTAAAAATCCGATGACAAATTTGAATGAAAATCCTTTTTCCTGTACTGTGCGCCGTGGGAAGTATGTATCGTGTTTTTTTTTGAAACGGAGGCAAAAGCTTTGCCTCATCCATTAAATAAGATAGAATAGAGTTTGTTACAAGCCACCGAAACACACGACATGCGGATTACTCGCGTACGATAAAAGACCCTAATTTCTTAGCTCCGGCGATGACCCAAAGGCTTGCCTCGGTGGAGATGGACGAAAGCAAGATTGGCGGTGGGGCGCTCTTATGCTTAAAAACCCTTGCATTCCGCTTGTTCCAGACTGTCCAAGAGACAAGCATGGTGATGGAGGCCTTGGCTTGACGATCTGGCGCTCCTTCAACGCAAGTGCTTGCCCACCAATCTTGAACTGTTTCAAACAAGGGCCAAACGGAAGTGTCGAGCCCGAGCATGGGGAATTTCCTGATGACCAAAGACCAAAGGCGCCGGGTGTAGCGGCACTTGTAGAAGAGATGGGGCCCGCACTCTTGCACTCTCTTGCAGAGAGGGCAAACATCACAATTTGGCTATCCTCGCTTTGCCAATCTATCCGTCGTCCAGATTCTATCTTGAAGAGCTAGCCAAGCAAAAAATTTAACTTTTGGAGGCGCCCAAACCTTCCAAACCATCCTGTCCATGGGCGACAGGACCATCCCTAGGAATTGTGCCCTGTATGCGGAAGTCGCCGAGTACTGCCCATTTCTCGTATGCTTCCAAATGATTTCATCCTCGGTGAGCACGTCAAGGTGGACCTCGTTAAGGAGCATCCAAAGAGTGAAAAATTGTGTGATGTGCTCGGCAGTTACGTTGGTGGGGGTTTTGATCTTGAGGATCCACGCATTGTGCTTGAGGGCCTCCCTGACCTTCCAACTTTTTCTCTTGGAGGCTTCGAAAATGAGTGGGGCAATGTCTTTTGGCGAACGCCCCAGAAGCCAAGGAGAGTCCCCAAAGGGTGTCCTCGCGCCGTTACGAACGGTGATGGTGGTCGAGGCATAGAAAAAATTGAGGTCTTCCGCATCACATGGGTTTCCCATCCCACCCACATCTTGTTGGGCTCTTTCCATTCATATCACGGCCATCGTAACTGGAGAGCCCTCGTAAACTTGGCGGTGTTCAGGACCCCAAGCCCTCGGTACGAAAGTGGCCGGCAAACTATCTCCCAGTTCACCTTGCATTTGGCCCCTGATGTTTTTTCCGAGCCGGACCATAGGAAGGCTCTTTCGAGCTTGTTGACGTTGTGGAGGATGGTTGGCGGTATGACCAATGGGGTGCCGGGGTAGACCACATGGAAAGTGAGCACGGACTTGACGAGGGTCGTTCGCCCGATGTTGGTGATGTTTCGACCATCATACGATGGCAACTTGCTTGCCACTTTGTCCACGAGGAATTGGAAGTCCACCAATTTCAGCTTCCACACGGAGAGGAGGAGACCCAAGTATCGTAAAGGAAAAGACGCACGCGCAGCTGGCAAGCTTTGAGTTAGGGACTCCAAATCGAGGTGGTTGCAACGAATAGGCATCACCGAGCTCTTTTGGAAATTGGTGCAAAGGAAAGTATATATGTTGTACCTGCCACATCTTTTGCACGAAGAAAGTATATATAATAACAAAATCACCGATAACTGTACACCAATTGGCATGCATGATAACCCAAAGGGTTACTACACATACATAGTATTATAGCTGTTTGACGACGTAATGACAACACCATGAGAGATAGAAGTATGCATGGCCGGGATCGATCGATCCCTTATTGGAAGCCAGCCGCTTCAGAAGCGGAACGAAAAGCAACCACGATGACAAGAACGGAAAACAACAACAGGTACGTGGAATATCAAATCATAAGAAACGAAACTTAAAAAAATAAATCATACGAATCGATGGAACGCACGCTTGCCCGCCCGCCGGCTGGTCACGGCCTCACAGCCACAGGCATGCACGCTCATCGCGTACGTACGTCGTCCTAGTGCAGCGGCGTCCTCAGCATGCAGTTGTTGTAGCAGACCCCGTTGCACTGGAAGGTCTCCAGGTTGCAGTCGCAGATGCAGAGCTGGACGCAGATCACGCACTGGGAGTGGCCTGGAATGCAGAAGCGGCAGGCCCCCTCGACGCAGATGGGGCACTTGTTGGGGACGCAGACGGGCGCGGGCACCGCTGCCTACGCCGGAGCGGCCACCAGCAGCTGTCCGGCGAACAGAGCCAGCATGCACACGGTGGCCATCTTAAGCGCGGCGCTGCTGGAAGCCATTGCTCGCTTGATCTCTGTCGCTCAAGAGAAAGGTAGCTTGTTAGATGATGGGTGGTGGGAGCGTGTGGCTGCTTGACATGAGAATGGAGACGAGGCTCCTATTTATAGGCGGGGATGCAATGGCAGAGTGAGTAATATTAGTCTTTCTTTCTCACGGTCTCACGTGCAATGGAATCTCATACTAACAGGTGTCCATTTCTGCCTGATTAGTGGAGGTAGCCAAAGTTGGACACCAAGCCAGATGGATACTTTTGTTCTTGAGATTGCATACGGGGTAGGAGTACATCTCAAGACGTATGCACGCCAAGGCCCCAAGTACATGGGAGTTGCAATTCATACTTAAGCCCTTATGCTACACTGTTTCTTGATCGGACCGCATAGAGTTGACAATAGTGCATATGTTAATCAGCCTGACTCGTGGTAGCACGACAAATTAAGGCTTGATTTGCTTGGGACGTCGTGACGTATCTGCTTGGGCATGGGGCAGATCTCAACTAAGCCAGCTGTATGCATGCCCGGTACGTGAAGCTAGGTGGTTAGCGCATCCTCAACGGTAATTCGTCCCTGGAGCTAGCCGCCGCCTCCCTAGAACCTAGCTACCTCCCGTCGGCGCCGACCCCGATCCGTCCTGTCTCCAGTGGCTTTATGACCATGGAGGCGGAGTGGATCTCGGCCCTTGCAGTGGGAGGGTTTCGTTTTTAGATCTTTTCTCGAGCTTTGTTAGGGTTTGTGTCGTACTTAAAAAGGCAAGACGGTGGTAGCTCCCTGAAGATGGAATAAAGGTCTTCCTGCCTAGCCTCCGTCCTGGTGATGTGTCTTGCATCATTGGTGGACGTGTGGAGGTGTATCTCCGACGGATCCGTCTTTGGTGGATTTGCTCGGATTTGTTCGTCGTTCGTCTTCGCTCGTGTGTTTTCAGGTTGGATCCTTTTGATCTACACTCTTATCCGCGACGGTTGCTATTCTGGTGCGTTGGTTCTATGGGGCCTTAGCACGACGACTTCCCGACTGTCTACTGCAACAAGGTTTCTCCGGCTCCGGCTGAAGGAAATATGCCCTAGAGGCAATAATAAAGTTATTATATATTTCCTTATATCATGATAAATGTTTATTATTCATGTTAGAATTGTATTAACCCGAAAAATAATACATGTGTGAATACATAGATAAACAGAGTGTCACTAGTATGCCTCTACTTGACTAGCTCGTTGATCAAAGATGATTATGTCTCCTAACCATAGACATGAGTTGTCATTTGATTAACGAGATCACATCATTAGGAGAATGATGTGATTGACTTGACTCATTCCGTTAGCATAGCACTTGATCGTTTAGTTTGTTGTTATTGCTTTCTTCATGACTTATACATGTTCCTATGACTATGAGATTATGCAACACCCGTTTACCGGAGAAACACTTTGTGTGCTACCAAACGTCACAACGTAACTGGGTGATTATAAAAGTGCTCTACAGGTGTCTCCGAAGGTACTTGTTGGGTTGGCGTATTTCGAGATTAGGATTTGTTACTCTGATTGTCGGAGAGGTATCTCTGGGCCCTCTTGGTAATGCACATCACTTAAGCCTTGCAAGCATTGCAACTAATGAGTTAGTTGTGGGATGATGTATTACGAAACGAGTAAAGAGACTTGTCGGTAACGAGATTGAACTAGGTATTGAGATACCGACGATCGAATCTCGGGCAAGTAACATACCGATGACAAAGGGAACAACATATGTTGTTATGCGGTCTGACCGATAAAGATCTTCGTAGAATATGTGGGAGCCAATATGAGCATCCAGGTTTCGCTATTGGTTATTGACCGGAGACGTATCTCGGCCATGTCTACATTGTTCTCGAACCTGTAGGGTCCGCACGCTTAAGGTTTCGATGACAGTTATATTATGAGTTTATGAGTTTTGATGTACCAAAGGAGTTCGGAGTCCCGGATGAGATCGGGGACATGACGAGGAGTGTCGAAATGGTCGAGACGTAAAGATCGATATATTGGACGACTATATTCGGACATCGGAAAGGTTCCGAGTGATTCGGGTATTTTTCGGAGTACCAGAGAGTTACGGGAATTCGCCGGGGAGTATATGGGCCTTATTGGGCCATACGGGAATAGAGGAGAGAGGCCAAAAGGAAGGAGGCGCGCACCCCCCCTCTGGTCCGAATTGGACAAGGGGTGCAGCCCACTTTTCCTTGTTCCTCTCCACCTCTTTCCTTCTCTCCTACTCCAACAAGGAAATGAGGAGTCCTACTCCCTAAGTAGGACTCCCCGTTGGCGCGCCCTCCTCCTAGGCCGGCCACCTCTCCCCTTGCTCCTTTATATACAGGGGCAGAGGGGCACCTCTAGACACACAAGTTGAACAAGTTGATCAGTTGATCTCTTCCAGCCGTGTGCGGTGCCCCCCTCCACCATATTCCACCTTGGTCATATCGTAGCGGTGCTTAGGCGAAGCCCTGCGTCGGTAGCAACATCATCATCGTCACCATGCCGTCGTGCTGACGGAACTCTCCCGTGAAGCTCTGCTGGATCGGAGTTCGTGGGACGTCGTCGAGCTGAACGTGTGCTGAACTCGGAGGTGCCATGCATTCGGTACTTGGATCGGTCGGATCGTGAAGACGTACGACTACATCAACCGGGTTGTGCTAACGCTTTCGCTTTCGGTCTACGAGGGTACGTGGACAACACTCTCCCCTCTTGTTGCTATGCATCACCATGATCTTGCGTGTGCGTAGGAATTTTTTTTGAAATTACTACGTTCCCCAACAGTGGTATCAGAGCCAGGTTTTATGCGTTGATGTTATGCACGAGTATAACCACTGGTGGAAAAACAGGCTTCCGTCCAGCCCCATAAGTCGCGAAGCTGTAGGAACCGCGACTAATGGGACCTTTAGTCGCGGTTCTGGAGGTGAACCGCGACCAAAGGCCTGGGCCCAGGGCGCTCGGTGGCCAGCTGGCGCACGTGAGGGTCTTTAGTCGCGGTTGGCGAGGACAACCGCGACTAAAGGCCTTCGGGCACCTTTAGTCACGGTTTGCCAGGCCAACCGCAACTAAAGCCCCTCCCCTATATATACCCATCCAGCAGCCAACACTTAGCCATTTGGAGCCATTCTCTTCACAAGTGGGTGTAGGTTTGCTTTTGGTTCCTCTTATGCACATAAGGTGTTTGATGAAATGCCCCAAGAGCATGAAACAAACATGACATGAAGTGTTGGAGCCACACTCCTCGATCGCGGTTAGCAACTTGATGAACCTTTGAT
>NC_041388.1:362367586-362368264 GCF_002162155.2 Triticum dicoccoides
GCAGAGAGAGAGAGCAGAGAGAGAGAGAGAGAGAGCAGAGAGAGAGAGCAGAGAGAGAGAGTAGAGAGAGAGAGAGAGAGAGAATTTTGTGATTTTTTTAAAAATAATTGTGAACATTTTAAATAATGCATATTTTCAAATCCATGAACGTTTTTGGAATTCATTAATATTTTTTTGGTTTGATGAATTTTTTTGCGTCTAATAAAATCAATTTTTTGAAATACACGAATAATTTTTAAATTCACGAATATGTCATGAATCAGTGAAAAAATTAAATACGTGAACTATTCTGAAATCCCTAAACATTTTTTGAATACACAATATGTTTTTATTCCTGTTTTTTCCACAAAATCATCAACATTTTTTGAAAACCTTTTTTTTGCAAAATCACAATGTTTTTGTATCCATGAACATTTTATGATTCATTTTTTTGAATTCACATACATTTTATGATTTCTCAAATATCTTTTTTCATTGCTATATTTTGATATACTGAATTGTTTTAAAGATGAAAAGGATAAAAACAGGAAAAGAAAAAATGAAATGAAATGAAAAAGAAAAGAAAAAAGAGTGTGGCCAGCACCCCCCGCCCTGCACATGGCGAGGGGGGCGGCGATGCGCGCGGTGTTTTTTTAGGGATCGAGAGGGGACGGCGAGGGTTATAAATGTGTTGTCCTC
>NC_041388.1:362369295-362387990 GCF_002162155.2 Triticum dicoccoides
CGCCGCCCCGCGCCGGCCTCCCTCGCCGGAGAGGCCTCGCCGCCCTCGCCGGCGGCCGGCCTCGCCGGCGTTGATCGAGAGAGAGAGAGAGAGAGAGAGAGCAGAGAGAGAGAGAGAGAGAGAGCAGAGAGAGAGAGCAGAGAGAGAGAGAGAGAGAGAGCAGAGAGAGAGAGCAGAGAGAGAGAGAGAGTAGAGAGAGAGAGAGAGAATTTTGTGATTTTTTTAAAAATAATTGTGAACATTTTAAATAATGCGTATTTTCAAATCCATGAACGTTTTTGGAATTCATTAATATTTTTTTGTTTTGATGAATTTTTTTGTGTCTAATAAAATCAATTTTTTGAAATACACGAATAATTTTTAAATTCACGAATATGTCATGAATCAGTGAAAAAATTAAATACGTGAACTATTCTGAAATCCCTAAACATTTTTTGAATACACAATATGTTTTTATTCCTGTTTTTTCCACAAAATCATCAACATTTTTTGAAAACCTTTTTTTTTAAAGATGAAAAGGATAAAAACAGGAAAAGAAAAAATGAAATGAAATGAAAAAGAAAAGAAAAAAGAGTGTGGCCAGCACCCCCCGCCCTGCACATGGGCCATCCCGACCCCACATATATTCGTCTCCATCCGCATCCCTGGCCAAACCCTAGCCACTCTACTCCAAGCTCTGTTCGGACAATTTGTTTATACGGAGAGGGGCGGCGAGGGGGGCGGCGATGCGCGCGGTGTTTTTTTAGGGATCGAGAGGGGACGGCGAGGGTTATAAATGTGTTGTCCTCGCCTCCCCTCTCCGTGACGCCGTCGTCTGCCGCCCCGTCTCGCGCTCTACCGCGACACCCTCTCCCACCCCTTCCTCGCCCCCTCCTTTTGCCACCGCCCTTTCGCCACCGCCACCGCCACCGCCCCCCTTCTTCACTTAATTAATTTGTTTTTACTACATGTTTTCAGGACTGACATAATGGCGGACGATAGAGCTGACCCGATTATGGACAACTATGATCCGGACGGTGAAGCACATATGTTCGGCATCATAAACAGCGATATTCTATATGTGCCGACCGGAGAAGAAGAAGATGATATCTCTTCTTATCTGAACCTTGACGGTGAAGATGAAGGGCGCCGTCAGCAAGATGATGCCGAACAAACGTCGATAAACGACGATCTTCAAATGGAAGTAGCAACCACCTCCGGCGCCGAGGTATATATATACATTGAGCCTCTGGTGATACAAACTAACTGATTTGAATAAATATGTGTGTACTAACGCGCGCGACTCTTTCTTATTTTAGCCCTCGGCCGGATCGTCGAAACAATCGAGTACGTCGTCAAAGCGTGGCGCAACCAAGACGATGAAACAAGGAGAAACATGCACCATCGAGGTTGTCGACAGTGCAACCGGCAGGCCGCTGGAGCCCCGCAAGAACGCCACCAAGTTTGTCAGCCAATGCGGAGCCATTGTTAGAGACAACGTCTCGATCACCTTCCAGGAGTGGAATGAGCCAAAGAAGGCACAAATTGATGGTTTCACTTTTGTCGATAAGAGAACAAAAAAAGATTGCTTCAAGAAGCTTATGGAACATTTCGTTCTACCTCCGGAATACAACAAATTCGATGAGGAGGGTAACAAGATTGAGGAAAACAAGGAGAGGAGGAGGCTAGTCAAACAGTTCGCTCTTCATAAGATGGCCGACGCATTCCGGAAATTCAAGCAAAATCTAGCCCATGACTTTGTCAAGCAGAACAAGACTCCGGATTTCAAAGGACAATATGACAAACTGAAACATGATTGGCCAGAATTTGTGAAGCAAAAGAAATCGGAGCAGTTCATTCAAATATCGAAAAAAAATAAGGAAAATGCGGCTAAGAAGGAGTACAATCATGTTATGGGGCCAGGAGGGTATCGCATTTGGGTGCCTAGGTTGGAGAAGATGGAGAACGAGCTGAGGGCGCGAGGAATCCGTCCAGGTACGGAGGGATGGGACCCAAGGGCCAAAAGCTGGTGGTACGGGCATGGGGGAACGCTGAACCCGGAGACAGGGGAGTGTGTTTACCGGGGCAAATTAATTAAACCCACCCAAGCCCTTATTAACGCAATGAGGGATGCTCAACAGGGGAAGATCAAGTTCAACAGAGAGAACGACGCGCTGACAAAAGCCCTCGGGAATCCTGAACACGGAGGACGTGTACGAGGCATGGGGCACATTCCGTGGAAAATAGGGTCCCCCCAGAACGATGACCCGTACGGTTACAGAAGCCGTAAGAGAAAGATGGATCGGGAAGCAGATGTTGTGGCGCGGTTGGCATCGGAAATGGATGTGATGAAGAAAACCATGAGTGTACTAGTAGCCGAAAGAGATGCAGCTCGGGTGCAGCATGAAGATCATCCAGCGGATCTCGGAAGCCAGCAGCGGAGAAGCAGCGTGGCTTCCACGGAGGCCCCACCGGCTGGTGCAGATGCACCGACGATCGAAATTACTGCACCGGAGCCTCTGGTGGTCGAAATTACTGCACCGGAGCCTCTGGTGGTCGAAATTACTTCACCGGAGCCTCCTCGCTACCCCGTGGACGATATAAAGGAGATGAAAGAATGTCATCTGTATTATCCTATCGGGAACATGTCCATGAAGGTAGCCATCGGCAGTGCTTTACCATGTTTACCTGGAGCACTCCGTCACGTCAGCCGACGCCGCCCCCCAGTCCACAACGTCCGGCGGGTGATCAGCCGCCGCCCCCAGTCCTCGTCCGGCGGGTGATCAGACGCCGCCCCCCAATCCACCTCCGGCAAAGAAGCAGAAGCAGTCCTGGATTATTAACCCGGACCCTTATGTACCTAAGACCACAAAGGTACCGGAGCCATCACTGAAGCCTCTCCCTACAAGGCCTTGGGAACGTAGTGCCGAGGAAGTCGACGCGGCCGCGGCTGCTGATTTGGAGAAATGGAAGGCGGACTGCAAGAAGAAAAGAGAGCCCGAGCCCAAGCCAGTATTTTCTGATGAGCAAAAGAAGTGGGCTAAGTCATTTTTGAGCACACCGTCCCAAGCCGCGAAGAATCTGCCTAACGACTATGCACGTGAACTTCGCAGGCAGGCACTCATGTTCAAGGAGAACAAAGAGCGGGAGAAGGCCGAAAGTAAAAAAAGCGGGAAACAAGTTGCCCAGCTCGGGGAACAAAGTAAACAATCGATTGCCCCGCTTATAGTGGAAGCCTTCTGTCCGGATGCCCCCGAGATCATACAAGCTGCGGCAGCACAGGGATTGACTGTAACGAGTGCCAGAGAACAAGCGGCCAACTTAGGTATTACTCTTCGTGAACTGTTAGGCCTTGATGAGGCGCCAGTGAAGGAGGTAGTAATTACATATGTCAAGAATGGGCCTCTCGTCGAGCCTGCGCAAGAAAAGGATCTACCTCCACAAATGAAAGGTCTGCTGAAATGGTACAAGGGTTACATAAAAAATAAAAACGCCAAAGAATATATTTATGCGGAAGTTAGACATGAGCATCACTTCAAACATTACTATGTACAAATTGAACTGAGTGAATTGTTCCAGCTTTTCAATCTGCGCGAGCTCGATAAATCTATCATCAGTTGCTACGTTTTGTAAGTGATTTATTAATTTCTACCCCATCTCGTTCATATTGCCTGCACTATATATATGTCCTAACTATATTGTTGTGTCCGCTATTATACATGCAGAATGAAGATTAAGGAATGCAGAGTAAGGAACATCCATGATGTTGGGTTCATTGACCCACACATCGTTAATGGACATGTGTTGGAGCGTCACCCCGCCGACGTGGAGGCAGACCTGTGGCACTTTCTTACAAAGCAGGAACTCAAAAGTGATATTCTATTTCCTTACCATTTTGAGTGAGTGTTTCTGTCTTGAGCACATTCTCTTTTGTTTACTCCATGCATGGTATGTGGCCGGCTAATCGATGAGTTATGCATGACGTACTGTGCATGTATCGTGTCCGCAGGTTCCACTGGATTCTGCTAGTAATTAAAGTTAACACCTCAGAATGTCTCGTCCATGACTCTATGAATATGGATCCAAAGCTTTGGGGCGGCATGAGAAGAATGCTGCAGAAGTAATTATTTTCATTCATTTGCGCTCTATATCGATCGGCCTATTTCGTTCATTTCCTAATATCAAGTAACTAATTAATAACTCTCTAGTTCATTTAATTTTCTTTGCCTCGTAGGGTTTGGAGACGGTTCGTAGATACAAAGGTCGGTGAATTCAAAAAAGAGCTAGAATTCAAAATGTTAAAGGCTAAGAATGCTGGGGATATTCAGCCACCGGAGACCAATCTATGTGGATACTATGTCTGTGAGATGATCCGGAGATACACCTCTGAGCGGGTTCCGAGTGATACCAATGCTCAGAGAAATAACCTCCGGTGGATGCTTAGTCCAGAAGCTCGCTTCCGACCACTTCAAGAGGAACTAGCTGGATGGTTCAGCAGGGAAGTCCTCCATCCTAAAGGAGAACACTATTACGAGGACGTAGAACTTTATATGCATTAAATCATGTATGGAAACTTGTTCAAAATTGTATATGGTCATCCGATGATATTGAATATATATTGTATATTCCTCTTGAATTCTTTTTGGTTCTAATTTAAAATTTATTTGAAATTGTACATTCATATGCATGTATGTAGTACCGTAGAATATATGAAACTCCTTCAAAATTAAAATAAAGCACAAAAGAAATAAAACAATACAAATTAAACAGAAAACAGGTTTAGGGGGGGGGCTAAAACCCTAAACCTGTGGCGGCCTTTAGTCGCGGTTGGCCAGAAGAACCGCGACTAAAGGTCCTCCGCCCCGACGGCCGCCTGGCTCCCACGTGGACGGGCCTTTAGTCGCGGTTCTTAAGGAGCCGCGACTAAAGGTGGGGGGCTTTAGTCGCGCTTATTTGGTCGCGGTTGCGCAACCGCGACTAATGGCAGTTGCGAACCGCGACCAAAGGCCTTTTTTCCACCAGTGAACACAAGTGAGTTGTGGGGATATAAGTCATACTGCTTACCAGCATGTCATACTTTGGTTCGGCGGTATTGTTGGATGAAGCGGCCCGGACCGACATTACGCGTACGCTTACGCGAGACTGGTTCTACCGACGTGCTTTGCACACAGGTGGCTGGCGGGTGTCAGTTTCTCCAATTTTAGTTGAACCGAGTGTGACTACGCTTGGTCCTTGCGAAGGTTAAAATAACACCAACTTGACAAACTATCGTTGTGGTTTTGATGCGTAGGTAAGAACGGTTCTTGCTCAGCCCGTAGCAGCCACGTAAAATTTGCAACAACAAAGTAGAGGACGTCTAACTTGTTTTTGCAGGGCATGTTGTGATGTGATATGGTCAAGACATGATGCTAAATTTTATTGTATGAGATGACCATGTTTTGTAACCGAGTTATCGGCAACTGGCAGGAGCCATATGGTTGTCGCTTTATTGTATGCAATGCAATCGCGCTGTAATGCTTTACTTTATCACTAAGCGGTAGCGATAGTCGTGGAAGCATAAGATTGGTGAGACAACAACGATGCTATGATGGAGATCAAAGTGTCGCGCCGGTGACGATGGTGATTATGATGGTACTTCGGAGATGGAGATCACAAGTACAAGATAATGATGGCCATATCATATCACTTATATTGATTGCATGTGATGTTTATCTTTTTTGCATCTTATCTTGCTTTGATTGACGATAGCATTATAAGATGATCCCTCACTAAATTATCAAAGTATAAGTGTTCTCCCTGAGTATGCACCGTTGCGAAAGTTCTTCGTGTTGAGACACCACGTGATGATCGGGTGTGATAGGCTCTACGTTCAAATACAATGGGTGCAAAATAGTTGCACACGCAGAATACTCAGGTTAAGCTTGACGAGCCTAGCATATAACAGATATGGACTCGGAACACGGAGACCGAAAGGTCGAGCGTGAATCATATAGTAGATATGATCAACATAGTGATGTTCACCATTGAAACTACTCCATCTCACGTGATGATCGGACATGGTTTAGTTGATTTGGATCACGTGATCACTTAGAGGATTAGAGGGATGTCTATCTAAGTGGGAGTTCTTAAGTAATATGATTAAATTGAATTTAAATTTATCATGAACTTAGTCCTGACAGTATTTTGCAAATCATGTTGTAGATCAATAGCTCGTGTTGTTGCTTCCCTGTGTTTAATTTTTATATGTTCCTAGAGAAAACTAAGTTGAAAAATGTTAGTAGCAATGATGCGGATTGGATCTGTGATCTGAGGATTATCCTCATTGCTGCACAGAAGAATTATATCATTGATGCACCGCTAGGTGACAGACCTATTGCAGGAGCAGATGCAGACGTTCTGAATGTTTGGCTAGCTCAATATGATGACTACTTGATAGTTTAGTGCACCATGCTTAACGGCTTAGAATCGGGACTTCAAAGGCGTTTTTAACATCATGGAACATATGAGATGTTCCAGGAGTTGAATTTAATATTTCAAGCAAATACCCGAGTTGGGAGATATGAAGTTTCCAACAAGTTCTATAGCTAAAAGATGGAGGAGAATAGCTCAAGCAGTGAGCATGTGCTCAGATTGTCTGGGCACTACAATCGCTTGAATCAAATGGGAGTTAATCTTCCAGATAAAATAGCGATTGACAGAATTCTCTAGTCACCATCACCAAGTTAGTAGAACTTCGTGATGAACTATGATATGCAAGGGATAACGGAAACGATTCCCAAGCTCTTCGTAATGCTGAAATCGATGAAGGTAGAAATCAAGAAAAATATCAAGTGTTGATGGTAGACAAGACCACTAGTTTCAAGAAAAAGGCAAAGGGAATAAGGGGAACTTCAAGAAGAACGGCAAGCAAGTTGCTGCTCAAGTGAAGAAGCCCAAGTCTGGTCCTAAGCCTGAGACTAAGTGCTTCTACTGCAAAGGGACTGGTCACTGGAAGTGGAACTGCCCCAAGTATTTGGCGGATAAGAAGGATGGCAAAGTGAATAAAGGTATATTTGATATACAGATTATTGATGTGTATTTTACTAGTGTTCGTAGGAATCCCTCGGTATTTGATACTGGTTCAGTTGCTAAGAGTAGTAACTCGAAACGGGAGTTGCAGAATGAACATAGAATAGTTAAGGGTGAAGTGACGATGTGTGTTGGAAGTGGTTCCAAGATTGATATAATCATCATCGCACACTCCTTATACTTTTAGGATTAGTGTTGAACCTAAATAAGTGTTATTTGGTGTTTGTGTTGAGTATGAATATGATTTGATCATGTTTATTGCAATACAGTTATTTATTTAAGTAAGAGAATAAATTGTTGTTCTGTTTACAAGAATAAAACCTTATATGGTTACACACCCAATGAAAATGGTTCGTTGGATCTCGATCGTAGTGATACACATATTCATAATATTGAAACCAAAAGATGCAAAGTTAATAATGATGGTGCAACTTATTTGTGGCACTACCGTTTAGGTCATATTGGTGTAAAGCGCATGAAGAAAATCCATGCTGATGGGCTTTTGGAATCACTTGGTTATGAATCAGTTGATGCTTGCGAACCATGCCTCATGGGCAAGATGACTAAGACTCCATTCTCCGGAACAATGGAGCGAGCAACAGATTTGTTGGAAATCATACATACTGATGTATGTGGTCCGATGAATATTGAGGCTCGCGGCAGGTATCATTATTTTCTGATCTTTACAGATGATTTGAGCAGATATGAGTATATCTACTTGATGAAACACAAGTCTGAAACATTTGAAAAGTTCGAAGAATTTCAGAGTGAAGTGGAGAATCATTGTAACAAAAATAAAAGTTTCTACGATATGATCGCAGAAGTAAAATATTTGAGTTACGAGTTTGGCCTTCAGTTAAAAACAATGTGAAATAGTTTCACTACTCACGCCACCTGGAACACCACAGTGTAATGGTGTATCCAAACGTCGTAACCGTACTTTATTAGATATGGTGCGATCTATGATGTCTCTTACCAATTTACCACTATCGTTTTGGGGTTATGCATTAGAGACAGCTGCATTCACGTTAAATAGGGCACCATCTAAATCCGTTGAGACGACGCAGTATGGACTATGGTTTGGCAAGAAACCAAAGTTGTCGTTTCTTAAAGTTTGAGGTTGCAATGCTTATGTGAAAAAGTTTCAACCTGATAAGCTCAAACCCAAATCGGAGAAGTACGTCTTCATAGGATACCCAAAAGAAAATGTTGGGTACACCTTCTATCACAGATCCGAAGGCAAGATATTCGTTGCTTTGAATGGATCCTTTCTAGAAAAGGAGTTTCTCTCGAGAGAAGTGAGTGGGAGGAAAGTAGAACTTGATGAGGTAACTGTACCTGCTCCCTTATTAGAAAGTAGTTCATGACATAAATCTGTTCATGTGACTACTACACCAATTAGTGAGGAAGCTAATGATGATGATCATATAACTTCAGATCAAGTTGCTACCGAACTTCGTAGGTAAACCAGAGTGAGATCCGCACCAGAGTGGTACGGTAATCCTGTTCTGGAGGTCATGTTACTTGACCATGATGAGCCTACGAACTATGAGGAAGCGATGATGAGCCCAGATTCTGCGAAATGGCTTGAGGCCATGAAATCTGAGATGAGATCCATGTATGAGAACAAAGTATGGACTTTGGTTAACTTGCCCAATGATCGGCGAGCCATTGAGATTAAATGGATCTTCAAGAGGAAGACGGACGCTGATAGTAGTGTTACTATCTACAAAGCTAGAATTGTCACAAAAAGGTTTTCGACAAGTTCAAGGTGTTGACTACGATGAGAGTTTCTCACTCGTATTTATGCTTAAGTATGTCCGAATCATGTTAGCAATTGCCGCATTTTATGAAATCGGACAAAATGGATAAACAGAATTGCATTCCTTAATGGATTTATTAAAGTTGTATATGATGCAACCAGAAGGTTTTGTCAATCCTAATGGTACTAACAAAATATGCAAGCTCCAGCGATCCATCTATGGACTGGTGCAAGCATCTCGGAGTTGGAATATACGCTTTGATAAGTTGATCAAAGCATATAGTTTTATACAGACTTGTGGTGAAGCCTGTATTTATAAAAAAGTGAGTGAGAGCACTACAACATTTCTGATAAGTATATGTGAATGACATATTGTTGATCGGAGATAATGTAGAATTATTCTGCAAAGCATAAAGGAATGTTTGAAAGGATTTTTTCAAAGAAAGACCTCGGTGAAGCTGCTTACATATTGAGCATCAAGATCTATAGAGATAGATCAATACACTTGATAAGTTTTTTCAATGAGTACATACCTTGACAAGATTTTGAAGTAGTTCAAAATGGAACAGTCAAAGAAGGAGTTCTTGCCTGTGTTACAAGGTGTGAAGTTGAGTAAGACCCAAAAACCCGACCACGACAGAAGGTAGAGAGAGAATAAAAGTCATTCCCTATGCCTCGGCCATAGGTTCTACAAAGTATGCCATGCTGTGTGCCAGACCTGTTGTATACTCTGCCCTAAGTTTGACAAGGGAATACAATAGTGATCTAGGAGTAGATCACTAGACATTGGTCAAAATTATCCTTAGTGGAATAAGGATATGTTTCTCGATTATGGAGGTGACAAAAGGTTCGTCGTAAAGGGTTACGTCGATGCAAGTTTTGACACTGATCCAGATGACTCTAAGTCTCAATCTGGATACATATTGAAAGTGGGAGCAATTAGCTAGAGTAGCTCCGTGCAGAGCATTGTTGACATAGAAATTTACAAAATACGCACGAATCTGAATATGGCAGACCCGTTGACTAAACTTCTCTCACAAGAAAAACATGATCACACCTTAGTACTCTTTGAGTGTTAATCACATAGCGATATGAACTAGATTATTGACTCTAGTAAACCCTTTGGGTGTTAGTCACATGTCGATGTGAACTATGCGTATTAATCACATGGTGATGTGAACTATTGATATTAAATCACATGGTGATGTGAACTAGATTATTGACTCTAGTGCAAGTGGGAGACTGAAGGAAATATGCCCTAGAGGCAATAATAGAATTATTATATATTTCCTTATATCATGATAAATGTTTATTATTCATGCTAGAATTGTATTAACCGGAAACATAATACATGTGTGAATACATAGACAAACAGAGTGTCACTAGTATGCCTCTACTTGACTAGCCCGTTGATCAAAGATGGTTATGTTTCCTAACCATAGACATGAGTTGTCATTTGATTAACGGGATCACATCATTAGGAGAATGATGTGATTGACTTGACCCATTCAGTTAGCATAGCATTTGATCGTTTAGTTTGTTGCTATTGCTTTCTTCATGACTTATACATGTTCCTATGACTATGAGATTATGCAACTCCCGTTTACCGGAGGAAAACTTGGTGTGCTACCAAACGTCACAACATAACTGGATGATTATAAAGGTACTCTACAGGTGTCTCCGAAGGTACTTGTTGGGTTGGCGTATTTCGAGATTAGGATTTGTCACTCCGATTGTCGGAGAGGTATCTCTGGGCCCTCTCGGTAATGCATATCACTTAAGCCTTGCAAGCATTGCAACTAATGAGTTAGTTGCGGGATGATGTATTACGAAATGAGTAAAGAGACTTGCTAGTAACGAGATTGAACTAGGTATTGAGATACCGACGATCGAATCTCGGGCAAGTAACATACCGATGACAAAGGGAACAACGTATGTTGTTATGCGGTCTGACCGATAAAGATCTTCGTAGAATATGTGGGAGCCAATATGAGCATCCAGGTTCCGCTATTGGTTATTTACCGGAGATGTATCTCGGTCATGTCTACATTGTTCTCGAACCCGTAGGGTCCGCACGCTTAAGGTTTCGATGACAGTTATATTATGAGTTTATGAGTTTTGATGTACCGAAGGAGTTCGGAGTCCCGGATGAGATCGGGGACATGATGAAGAGTCTCAAAATGGTCGGGACGTAAAGATCAATATATTGGACGACTATATTCGGACATCGGAAAGGTTCCGAGTGATTCGGGTATTTTTCGGAGTACCGGAGAGTTACGGGAATTCGTCGGGGAGTATATTGTCCTTATTGGGCCATACGGGAATAGGGGAGAGAGGCCAAAAGGAAGGAGGCGCGTGCCCCCCCTCTAGTCTGAATTGGACAAGGGGCGCAACCCACTTTTCCTTGTTCCTCCCCCCTCTTTCCTTCTCTCCTACTCCAACAAGGGAAGTAGGAGTCCTACTCCCGGTGGGAGTAGGACTCCCCCTTGGCGCGCCCTCCTCCTAGGCCGGCCACCTCTCCCCTTGCTCCTTTATATACAGGGGCAGGGGGGCACCTCTAGACACACAAGTTGAACAAGTTGATCAGTTGATCTCTCCCAGCCGTGTGCGGTGCCCCCCTCCACCATATTCCACCTCGGTCATATCGTAGCGGTGCTTAGGCGAAGCCCTGCGTCGGTAGCAACATCATCACCGTCACCATGCCATCGTGCTGACGAAACTCTCCCATGAAGCTCTGCTGGATCGGAGTTCGCGGGATGTCATCGAGCTGAACATGTGCTAAACTCGGAGGTGCCGTGCATTTGGTACTTGGATTGGTCGGATCGTGAAGACGTACGACTACATCAACCGCGTTGTGCTAACGCTCCGCTTCCGGTCTACGAGGGTACGTGGACAACACTCTTCCCTCTCGTTGCTATGCATCACCATGATCTTGCGTGTGCGTAGGATTTTTTTGAAATTACTACGTTTCCCAACACCGGCGAGGTAGGGGCGATGATAGCGGCGCGCCTTTGGCTCGCTTGAGTGTTTGTAGTCGTCGCTAGATGGTCTACAGATTTGGATGTAATTTTTATGATTTCTAGTGTTCGTTGTACTACCATGATTGAAGAAGAATAGATTGGAAGTTTTTCTGGCAAAAAAGGGTAATTCATAAATTTTCTCCTGCATTCGGGGACCAGTTTGCGGACACGGATGCGAGACGACGACATCCAACCCTAACCGCATACATCCGGCCTTTCTTTTTCTTTTTTCAAGTGTGCACGATCAAATAGCCACATGCAAAGGGTACAGACGTTCAAATAGCAGCATGCAGCACTATTTCAAATTTTAAAAAAGTTTAAATATTACATTCCAACATTGTTGTCCTCTTTGACCGCCCACTGATGCTCAATCAGATCTTCCTTCAGCTGCTCTTGAGTTGGTCAATGCCGAATTTGTCGATGTTTTTGAATAAACTTTTCAAATGTAGCCGCATTCTATTCCAGAAGTTGGATAGGATCACCCATGTTATCAAATTCCAAAGCTGCAACAGTACATCACCCTCATCCTTGATGATCATGTTGTGCATGATCACACAACATGTTATCACCTTCCATAAGATTTTTGGAACCATTGTTTAGCAGGCCCACAAACAATATGGCTTCTTCAATTTAAAAGAAACCCAAGGAGAGAAGATAATATGACTTGTTCAATTTAAAAATAATTTGGAAATGTTTTGAATAATTGTTTGGAGTTCATAGAAATATTTTTGCACATTTAATAAACACGAAAAAAATAGTGTAAGTTTTATGGTATTTTTAAAATTAATTTGGATAAGTTTAGCACCACAAAACCTTCTATGCAACAAAACAATCTTTTTCCAAAAACACTGTACGTCTGGCGGCCCATACGCCTCGCCCACACGCATAGCGCACTAGCAGCAGTTCAGGCCAACAGTGCGCCCCAGTTTTTTTCTCCTTTCAATTTCTCACATGGGCCGAGCCCAGCCAGCCGAATCGGTCGTGTAGGCCATGCGTGGCACTATTCCCGAGAGCAACTAATTAACGAGAGCTTCTTTGGGAGCCTCGTAACGATCAGCGCCACTTGACGCGCTCTCAGCCATTTGCCACGTGTCGCGCTCTGGACGCTTCCTCTGAATTTTGTTTATTTTTTAATTTTTTGCACGTGTTTTCAGCTTTTTAAATGTTTTTTCCGGGTTTTTTTCGATGCTTTGGTTTTCCACTAGTCTTCCTTAGCTTTTCGATCAATTTTTTTAGGAAAAATGTTTTTTGCATGAAAAAACGCGTTTTTCCCTTTCGCGAGAGGCACAGTTTTGCTTTCGTGAGAGTCACGGCCGTGCCTCTCGGAAACAAAAAAACGTGTTTTCTGTTTTTTTCCTTTCGCGAGAGTCACGGTTTTGCTTCCACAGGAAGTACGGGTGTGCTTTCGTGAGAGTCACGGCCGTGCCTATCGGAAACAGACAAAAATAATGTGTTTTCTGTTTTTTTCCTTTCGCGAGAGTCACGGTTTTCATTCCGCGAGAGACACAGTTGTGCTTTAGCGAGAGTCGCAGCCGTGCCTCTCGGAAACGGAAGAAAACACGTTTTCTGTTTTTTGTTTCTTTCGCGAGAGTCATGGTTTTGCTTTCGCAAAAGGCACGGTTGTGCTTTCGCGAGAGACACGGCCGTGCCTCTCGGAAACGAAAAAAACATGTTTTTTGTTTTTTTCCTTTCACGAGAGTCACGGTTTTGCTTCCGCAAGAGGCACGGTTGTGCTTTCATGAGAGTCACGCCCGTGCCTCCTCGGAAACGAAAAAAGTGTTTTCTCTTTTTCTTTTCTTTCGCGAGAGTCACGGTTTTGCTTCCGCGAGAGGCATGGTTGTGATTTCGTCAGAGGCACGGACATGCCTCTTTCGGAAAGGAAAAAACCCATGCTTTCGGTTCAGTTTTTTCGTCCGGTTTTTTTCCTGAAAAAAAGTTCGTCAAAATCTATCAACATGGGATCTAGTTTTGAAGATCCAACGTGAGGAATCCAATGGTGAAAGCGGTTCGAGATTTGGACGCACGGTTTGAGAGATAAAACGTTTTAAATAAACGGATCTATGAAAAAAAAGGAAAACTCCCATGTTGTGACAAGTGGCGCGCTGCATGTACGCCACTTGTCGCAACCAGGGGAGTTGGAGTGATTTTTGCAATGAGTACTCCTGAAATAATGAGTTCGACTATTCCCTTTATGCGAATAGCTTCGAAATCACTAATTGAGGAGTATTCCTAGCAAAGATCACTCTCATCTTTTCAGGTTGTGAAAAGTGGCATGCTGCATGTGCGCCACTTATCACAATCAGAGAGTTTTCTTTTTTTGTCGATCTGTTTATTCAAAACATTTTATCTTGTAAACCATGCGTTCAAATCTTCAACTGTTTTCACCGTTGGATTTCCCGCGTCGAGATCTTCAAAACTAGATCCCATGTCGATAGATTTTAATGAACTTGTTTTTCAAAAAAAATCCTGACGAAAAAACCGAACCGGAAGCACTGTTTTTCCCCTTTTTGAAAGAGCACGGTCGTGCCTCTCGCAAAATCACAATCGCGCCTCTCACGGAAGCAAAACCATGCCTCTCACAGAAGGAAAAAAAAACAAAAAACGTGTTTTTTCGTTTCCGAGAGGCACGCCCGTGCCCCTTACGAAATCACATCCGTGCCTCTCGCGAAAGCAAAACCGTGCATCTCGCGGAAGGAAAAAATAGAAAACTATTTTTTTTCGTTTTCGAGAGGCACGGTCATGCCTCTCGCTAAAGCAAAACTGTGTCTCTCGCGAAAAAAAAATGGAAAACACGTTTTTTTTGTTTCCGAGAGGCATGGTTATGCCTCTCTGAAAAGCAAAACCATGTCTTTTGCGAAAGCCAAAAAAACATGTTTTTTGCGCAATTTTTTTCCTGAATAATTTTTTGGCCCAAAGGCTAAGGAAGACCGATGAAAAACCAAAACGTCAAAAAAAACCTAAAAAATCGTCTAAAAAGAAGAAACCACGTGTAGAAAAATAAACAAAACAAAATCCGAAGCGAGTGCCCAAGTGCGATACGTGGCGGACGGTTGAGAGCGCGCTAAGTGGCGCTGATCGTTGTGAGGCTTCCGAAGGAACACTCGTCAACTAATTGCTCTTGAATAGCTCCGTACATTTAAATAGTGTCACATCTGCTAGAAAAAAAATCTACATAGGCCATGTTGCTAGTCTTTGACTATTCGGTAGACTTCTGGACTATATATAGAGAGACCCAAGGGACACCTAAAAATCATGTTTAATATTTGATTTTGCTAGCCTTATAAAAATATTATTTCTTCAATGGAAATTCTTGAAGTTATCTTCTCTCTGTGTTCTGAAGGTATCTTTGCGAAGTAGTTTATTATTTTTAGTCTGATGATGACTGGAGTACATTTTTCCGCTAAGTTATTTATTCCGTTCACTGTAGGGTCTTTTGTATAAAATAGTTGGTTACCAATTAGTCCTTATATTTACCGTTTAGTCCTATAATTCTTTTAGCCATAACTTTCGTTCTTTTATTCAAATTAGATGAAACCAATGCTCAAATTTTCATCTTGATCCCCTCTATCCAGTAGACCCAACAAATAGTATTTTTGAAACTTCAAATTTTGAATTTGACCAGATCTAGTTTTCAACTTAAATAGGTCATAACTTTGGATCTACAACTCCATTTTATTTGATTCTTTTTGCAAATTGACCTGGTGACATCAATTTCTTTTTGGAGGCGCCTACATGGAGCATGTGCAGGAGCATTGTCACACACTCGCCCTAGGACGCATTTGTGAGGAGTATCACAAGGATCTCAAAGGGCCCCCCTATATCATGTGCGGACATAGAGATCACCAAGGAGAAATAGTACGCACCAGGGAAGATGATATGACAGAATCATACATTCAGGATCTGGAGGAGCACATCCGAATAATGGAGAACCAGATGCACCGCGGTATGAATAGCACCAGGAAGATGGACCCACAAACCGAGCTCGAGGATGAACTCAAGGAGGACCACGAGGAACATGAGGAAGAAATCAATGTTTTATTAGAGAAATATGGACCTGAAGACGAAGCTGGAAAAACCCGAAGAGAAGCTGGAAGGAGAGTCTTCTTGTTCGTCAATGTTGTGACGCCCCCGATTCAATCGTACACTAATCATGCACGCAAATGTGTACGATCAAGATCAGGGACTCACGGGAAGATATCACAACACAACTCTACAAATAAAATAAGTCATACAAGCATCATAATACAAGCCAAGGGCCTCGAGGGCTCGAATACAAGTGCTCGATCATAGACGAGTCAGCGGAAGCAACAATATCTGAGTACAGACATAAGTTAAACAAGTTTGCCTTAAGAAGGCTAGCACAAACTGGGATACAGATCGAAAGAGGCGTAGGCCTCCTGCCTGGGATCCTCCTAAACTACTCCAGGTCGTCATCAGCGGGCAGCACGTAGTAGTAGGCACCTCCGGTGCAGTAGGGGTCGTCGTCGACGGTGGCGTCTGGCTCCTGGACTCCAGCATCTGGTTGCGACAACCAAAAAGAAGGGAAAGGGGAAAAAAGGGGGGAGAAAGCAACCGTGAGTACTCATCCAAAGTACTCGCAAGCAAGGAACTACACTACATATGCATGGGTATATGTGTAAAGGGCCATATCAGTGGACTGAACTGCAGAATGCCAGAATAAGAGGGGGATAACTAATCCTGTCGAAGACTACGCTTCTCGCAGTCACCGTCTTGCATCAAGTAGAAGAGAGTAGATTGAAGTCCTCCAAGTAGCATCTCCAAGTAGCATATCCAGGTAGCATCTCCAAGCGCATCTCCAGTCGCATCGCATAGCATAATCCTACCCGGCGATCCTCTCCTCGTCGCCCTGTAGAAAAGCGATCACCGGGTTGTCTGTGGAACTTGAAAGGGTGTGTTTTATTAAGTATCCGGTTCTAGTTGTCATAAGGTCAAGGTACAACTCCAAGTCGTCCTGTTACCGAAGATCACGGCTATTCGAATAGATTAACTTCCCTGCAGGGGTGCACCACATAGCCCAACACGCTCGATCCCATTTGGCCGGACACACTTTCCTGGGTCATGCCCGGCCTCGGAAGATCAACACGTCGCAGCCCCACCTAGGCAAAACAGAGAGGCCAGCACGCCGGTCTAAACCTAAGCGCACAGGGGTCTGGGCCCATCGCCCATAGCACACCTGCACGTTGCGAGGGCGGCCGGAAGCAGACCTAGCCTAGCAGGCGTTCCAGTCCAATCCGGCGCGCGCCGCTCCGTCGCTGACGTCTGAAGTGCTTCGGCTGATACCACGACGCCGGGATACCCATAACTACTCCCACGTAGATGGTTAGTGCGTATAGGCTCGTAGCCGACTCAGATCAAATACCAAGATCTCGTTAAGCGTGTTAAGTATCCGCGAATGCCGAACAAGGCCAGGCCCACCTGTCTCCTAGGTGGTCTCAACCTGCCCTGTCGCTCCGCCACAAAGTAACAGTCGAGGGCCGTCGGGAACCCAGGCCCACCTCTACCGGGATGGAGCCACCTGTCCTTTCAGCCCCCTCGTCAGAATCACTTGCGGGTACTCAATGAGCTGACCCGACTTTAGTCACCATCTGTATAGTATGTATGTATGTATAGTATATACCCGTGATCACCTCCCGAGTGATCACGGCCCGATAGTATAGCAGGGCAGACTGACAAGAATGTAGGGCCAATGATGATAAACTAGCATCCTATACTAAGCATTTAGGATTGCAGGTAAGGTATCAACAGATGTAGCGACAATGTCAGGCTATGCATCAGAATAGGATTAACGAAAGCAGTAACATGCTACACTACTCTAATGCAAGCAGTATAGAGTAGAATAGGCGATATCTGGTGATCAAGGGGGGGGGGCTTGCCTGGTTGCTCTGGCAAGAGAGAGGGTCGTCAACTCCGTAGTCGAACTGGTCAGCAGCAGCGTCGGTCTCGTAGTCTACCGGAGAGAAGAGGGGGAAGAAATAATGAATACAGAGCAAACAAAGCACCACAAAATATATCAAGGCAATACGCGGTGTTCGGTGTGCCCTAACGCGGTAGTAGGTGATACCGGTGAAGGGGGGGAAACCCCCGGGAAAGTATTCCCGGTGTTACGTGTTTTCGGGCAGAGGAGCCGGAGGGGGAAAGTTGCGAGTTCGATAGGTTAGGGGTGTGTGGCGGACGAACGGACCGCGTATCCGGATTCGTCTCGTCGTTCTGAGCAACTTTCATGTTGAAAATATTTTAATCCGAGTTACGGATTAAAAGATATGATTTTCTAAAGATTTTATTAATTTCTGAAATTTAATTAATTATTTAATTTAATTCGAAAATGGATTTATGACATCAGCATGATGTCATGCTGACGTCAGCAGTCAACAGGGTTGACTTGGTCAACCTGACATGCGGGTCCAGTGGGACCCACCTGTTATTCTCTGTTTAGTTTAATTACAGATTAGTTAATCTAATTAGTGATTAGGTTAATCTAATCAGGATTAATTAACTTAATTAATTACTTACTTAATTAAGTAATTAACATTTTAATTATTTTAATTATTATCTATTTATTTTACTAAATCTTTTTTTTAAATTTTCGTTCTGGGGCCTGGGCCCCTCATGTCATAGGCACAGGGCCTTAGCGGTTTCGGGCGCAACGGGCGCGGTTGCGGGCAACGGGCACCGGTGTGCGGGCGTGGTGGCCGGCCCCAATCAGGGCGCCCGAGGGGGGGGCGCCGGCGAGGCGCAGAGCGGGGCGAGGTTGGCGGGGCGCCGGCGACCACCGCACAAGCGGCAGCAGGGCGCAGGGAGCCCAGACCGGCGCGTGGGCGTGGGGAACACGGCGAGGCAAGGCAAGG
>NC_041388.1:362389078-362396779 GCF_002162155.2 Triticum dicoccoides
CGACGTGGAGGCGGCGCTGGGGCGACGGGATCGGGGGGTTGCCCCGATCCAGATCGGGGAAGGGCGAGAGGGAGGAGTGGAAGAGAATGGGGGCGACGTGGGGGTGGGGGTTAGGGTTTCAGGGGGATAAGGTGGAGTGGGAGGATCCAGCCGGGCCAGTGGGCTGGTCTGGCGGCCCGTCGGCTTGCTGGGCCGAGGCCTAGATGGCCAGGGGGTTCTCTCCCTCTCTTTTATTTTTTTTGTTTTACCTTTTGTCTTTTCTTTTTATTTGTTCTTTTCTGTTTTAGTTTAGTCATACTTTATTTTAGTTTTTATAAAATATGACCATAGCTCCTAAAATAAGGTTTCAGAACATCCCTCTACCATAAAAAGTTTGGCGGTCAATTAAACTAGTTTAACATTTGTTTATTATTTAAAATCATTTGAATAATTGTTTTGCTATGGTTTCATTCACTTTAGAGTATTTAATCATTTCATAAAAGTGTGGTTCCTCCACCATAATTGATTATGATTTAGTTGCTACAATTTTTGAACATTTTTTATTTGACTATTGGAAACTTTTAATGTTTGACTTTAACTAAAATTTGAATTTTGAATTTTGGACCGGTTTTGAACTAACTCAAGATTAGCAACTATAATTGAGGTGACATGGCATCATTTGCAGAGGTTACTGTAGCTTGATTACCCGGGCGTCACAATTCTCCTCCACTACAAGAAATCTCGTCCCGAGATTTAAGAGGTAGAGTAAGGGGGGAGGTCTGGTAACCAATCTAGCGGGACTTCTCATCCTGGCTTGCTCTTCTCGAAGAGATCGATCCATTACATTGATGTCTTCATTACTCTTCTTCCAGTCATCATGATGAAGTCAGCATCCTTTCTTCAGGATCTCCATCGTACTTACGGATAGGTAAGGGGCAGCTCGGCTACGACATAATGCTTATGAGGGAAACAATCTGGGGTTAACCCATGAATGAGCATAAGATTATCTCTCGAGTTGAACATATAAAATACATCGAGAGTAAGGTACGAAGGTACAATAAGAGGTTCCAAGCGTTTAGGTGGTTGCTCGAAGTCCGAACCAGAGTGAGAAAGGGGTTCAGAGTAGCGACAGTAAATATTGCGTCTGATACCATAATAGAGCACTAGGAAGGTGGCCCATGAATTAAATACGAAGCCAAGCGTGGGGAATAACCACTAGAAACAGGGTCGTACAGGAGAGTCAGGTTTCGATCCAGTGGACCTGTGGGTTATGGGCCCACCATGTGGGTTAGAAGTAGGAAGGGCGGAGACGTCTTGCGTGATCATGCAAGCAAGGCATGTCAGGGGGGATAGCCTGTCGATTATGTCGGCGACAACGTCGATACCAAGGGCGAGGGACGAAGAGAACTATTTTCCTGCTCGTTGAACGAGGCGGGCCAATAGGCAAAGTTCTCGTCCATCGGTGGTTACCGGAATGTTTTCAACAATAGTAACAGGGTCTTGCTGACAGAGTTGTACACCGAGGTGTTTACATAAGCAGGAGAACATTACTGCTTAGATCATATAGATCACAAGAAAGGTTAATCAAAACAATGGAAAGGAAAAGGTGATCATCAGATCAAATAGAACAATGGAATGGAAAATATGTTTAAACACATATTTCGAGGGTATATCCTTCCCAAGGACAAGCAGAGCAAGATATCCATGACATGATATAAAGTAGAAAACCATTTAGGTAAGGGGGGAGGAATCTCATGATATTACCCATACAACGGTGTTAGGATAAATGATAAACAAAATTTAGCATCGTGCTTCAAATGTTCCTGTTGAAAATCGGAGTACCATTGACATGCTTCGAGGTAGCATTGACATGGTCTTCAGGTGAAGATCAAACTTTGGAAACACGAAGGATCCGTCAGGAATAACTTGTAGAATAAGTCTTACAATTTCCTCATGGATGAATGGATAACCTTGCTGAAAAGGAATCTATAATGATAGGTCCTCCAGCCGGGGGGGGGGGTGCTAGGCATGACATCATGTTACCGGGTCATCAAAGGATCAACATCATGACTCTTAGAAAGTTGTCCCAACCATCATATCTGACCGAGATTCAGATCCGATTGGTGTCAGGATACCTCAGACTTAGGATACCTGAGAAGAAAAGGTGCAACGCAAATTGACAAGATGACATTGTAAGATTCTCGGGGAAATGAACTATGAAGTGATTTCCGTTAACAAGAGTCCATCATTAACCCAAGGAGAGGACAAGGAGGTGTCTGGTGAACTCAACGGCAATTCACCGAGATTCCCAAAAGATGGATTTCCACCATTAAGTGAACAAGGAGATAACATTTGTCAGATCAAATGATATAAGGAAGTATGCTCGAGGAAAACATACACAATTAAACATTGGTTGAAAGGTGCGCCCGAAATATGGGTTGGGTTGTACGACCAATGTCAGAATGATGATTCAATTAGCGAAGGACTTAGAATGAACTATCGCCCATTCACTTCAAAGCAATAGGGTTGTTAGAAGTTTTGAATTCACACGTCATAGCTCCATTGTCGGTATTCCGGTTGAAAACAATACGGGGACCAAGGAATGAACGAAGATGGCAAGAAGTATTATGATATCAAGAATTATTAAGAGGTGGTGAAATTCTCACCACATTCTTGACAAAAAGAGATGGTAATACTTCCAAGGTAAGGAAGATCAACTGCTGGGTAGCAGTGATCTCAAGGTTTACACAAGACACGAACAAGTTGTGTTGAACGGAAGGCAATAAAGTGGTCGATGAGAACAGGAATCATCGAGGGGCAAGGATGGTATTACCCATCATGAATTCAATTGAATTCCTGGAAGAGCTCATAAGGTTGATGATGACCACGACACAATTGTCGAGAGATTTCATGCAGATGTAGTCAATCAGCGACGACATCAAGTCAAAGGAATGATGAAGCAAGAGGTTATTGGAACCACAGTTACGACACAAACTCGATCTCAAGCTTGTTGTTTAAGGTGAAAGGGTATGACGAGGAAAATCGACGTAAGGTTAGTTCATCGTCGAAAATTGGTGCTCCGAGAATAAGGACCAGGTAGCACCGTTAGAATCGTCACGACAATGATATAGCCAAACAGGCTAGGAATGGCGTGATCGGGTACAAACTCGTACTTATAGAAGCTTACTGAAGAGTTGTTGAACCGTAGAGCGGACTCGGTTCAGTTATCGGTGTCTTTGAGTGTTTAATAACTCAGAGCCCGTGAAAAATTGGAATCAGTGGGAAGGTAGTACTTGATGAAGAACTCATAAGAAGTTATGCAGTTCCATGATAATCTCGAGATACCAGGGGGGTAATACTCGAAGGTAGAGTAGAATAGAAGCTTGACAGGTGAAATGATGTGCAAAAGACAAGTAATTTAACTTGTCCGAGAAACGGGATCAAAGAAGAACAATATGGCCGGAACCACGATTGCAAAACATCAAATCCCAGATATAAGATGAAATTATACCAAGGGGATAATTAATTTAAGAGAAGCTTCCATGATAAGATCTACATCGTGTCCATGGGCATGAACACAAAGTTCAAGGTCGACTCCCACTTCTCCAATGCATAACCTTTCATTCACTTCTCACGTTCGATGAAGTTGCGGTGTTGAAATTTTATCTGGTGAAGCACCAGAAGAGTATGACTCGTGAAAACTTTCGGGTTCACACGGTTTAGAGAAGGTATATGTTCAACCCATAGGGGCTTCTTAGAAGCATATACCACAAGTTTCAAGAGGAAATAACACAAGCCCGAAAGCAGAGCATGGTTGGCCAAGCAGAGGATACAACTTAACAAAGGCATTATGTATCAGGGGAAGAACTCACAAAGTGATCAAATGTGAAGGACACTGGCGGATAACAATCCAACAAAGGACTTGATGGTCCACAAAGGATCTGATACGAGTATCGGTACTCAACTAGAGGAAGAAGAATGCAAGGAGATCAGATTATAGAAACAACTGACTAACTCATTTGTCAAATGCAAAGGAAATATGATTTCCAAATCAAGGGATCAGAAGCAATGCTCTGATTAGGGATGGATAAGTTGAATAGCCTTATGGTACAATCAACGACAATTGGATTGGCCGAGAACCAATTCCAGTTAAAAGAATGGCAGCTCAGCCGGAAAAGTAACTTATAAGGATCAAAGATGATTGCGTGCATTCGCAAACATATTGAGTCAACAGACTCAAAAATGATAATGACAAGGAATGTCAATAAGACTACGAGAGTTATGGGATTAACCATAAGGCAATCAAGCAAGAATTTCAAGAGCCAAAGGCTCCAGAGGATTTTCGGAAGATCGAATATTATTTTGAATACTTTTGTGAAACACAAGAACAACTGGGGATGAGCGGATACTCGGCAAGCGCGAGTAATTATCCGTAGGGGTATTCATGCAGCAAGGAACTGCAGGGCAGTAAGCGTAAAGAATTCTCGGAATACCAAAGAGTATTTCAGGACATCTTGTAATAACAAGAGCAACTGGGGATGACAATATGAACGATAGGTGTAAGTAGTTATCCAGAGGGATTTATCGATGGAAGTGAATTGCAAAAGCGATGGCACATAGTCTCGAGAGCACATCGTAGAGTATCTTCGGAATCTTCTGGTGCAGCAGGCGGTCATCGGTAACAAGTGGCTCTCCGGGAGAAAGTACTTGCGAGAACCTAAAGTTAGTTTTGTTTTTAGCAAAATCATTTAACCCGAATAGAAGAGAGCTCAGAGTCCCAGAGTAAAGGTCGAGGAGTAAACGATCCTAATACCACCCAATTGGCGACGTGGGCCCATGGGCCACACAGCCATGTTAGTAAAAAATTTTCAACGACTAGACTCGACTTCGGCCAAGGAGTTGGAAAGGGGGATTCCTACAGGCAGTCGGCTCTGATACCAACTTGTGACGCCCCCGATTCAATCGTACACTAATCATGCACGCAAATGTGTACGATCAAGATCAGGGACTCACGGGAAGATATCACAACACAACTCTACAAAAAAAATAAGTCATACAAGCATCATAATACAAACCAGGGGCCTCGAGGGCTCGAATACAAGTGCTCGATCATAGACGAGTCAGCGGAAGCAACAATATCTGAGTACAGACATAAGTTAAACAAGTTTGCCTTAAGAAGGCTAGCACAAACTGGGATACAGATCGAAAGAGGCGCAGGCCTCCTACCTGGGATCCTCCTAAACTACTCCAGGTCGTCATCAGCGGGCAGCACGTAGTAGTAGGCACCTCCGGTGCAGTAGGGGTCGTCGTCGACGGTGGCGTCTGGCTCCTGGACTCCAACATCTGGTTGCGACAACCAAAAAGAAGGGAAAGGGGGAAAAAGGGGGGGAGAAAGCAACCGTGAGTACTCATCCAAAGTACTCGCAAGCAAGGAACTACACTACATATGCATGGGTATATGTGTAAAGGGCCATATCAGTGGACTGAACTGCAGAATGCCAGAATAAGAGGGGGATAACTAATCCTGTCGAAGACTACGCTTCTCGCAATCACCGTCTTGCATCAAGTAGAAGAGAGTAGATTGAAGTCCTCCAAGTAGCATCTCCAAGTAGCATATCCAGGTAGCATCTCCAAGCGCATCTCCAGTCGCATCGCATAGCATAATCCTACCCGACGATCCTCTCCTCGTCGCCCTGTAGAAAAGCGATCACCGGGTTGTCTGTGGAACTTGAAAGGGTGTGTTTTATTAAGTATCCGGTTCTAGTTGTCATAAGGTCAAGGTACAACTCCAAGTCGTCCTGTTACCGAAGATCACGGCTATTCGAATAGATTAACTTCCCTGCAGGGGTGCACCACATAGCCCAACACGCTCGATCCCATTTGGCCGGACACACTTTCCTGGGTCATGCCCGGCCTCGGAAGATCAACACGTCGCAGCCCCACCTAGGCAAAACAGAGAGGCCAGCACGCCGGTCTAAACCTAAGCGCACAGGGGTCTGGGCCCATCGCCCATAGCACACCTGCACGTTGCGAGGGCGGCCGGAAGCAGACCTAGCCTAGCAGGCGTTCCAGTCCAATCCGGCGCGCGCCGCTCCGTCGCTGACGTCTGAAGTGCTTCGGCTGATACCACGACGCCGGGATACCCATAACTACTCCCACGTAGATGGTTAGTGCGTATAGGCTCGTAGCCGACTCAGATCAAATACCAAGATCTCGTTAAGCGTGTTAAGTATCCGCGAATGCCGAACAAGGCCAGGCCCACCTGTCTCCTAGGTGGTCTCAACCTGCCCTGTCGCTCCGCCACAAAGTAACAGTCGAGGGCCGTCGGGAACCCAGGCCCACCTCTACCGGGATGGAGCCACCTGTCCTTTCAGCCCCCTCATCAGAATCACTTGCGGGTACTCAATGAGCTGACCCGACTTTAGTCACCATCTGTATAGTATGTATGTATGTATAGTATATACCCGTGATCACCTCCCAAGTGATCACGGCCCGATAGTATAGCAAGGCAGACTGACAAGAATGTAGGGCCAATGATGATAAACTAGCATCCTATACTAAGCATTTAGGATTGCAGGTAAGGTATCAACAGATGTAGCGACAATGTCAGGCTATGCATCAGAATAGGATTAACGAAAGCAGTAACATGCTACACTACTCTAATGCAAGCAGTATAAAGTAGAATAGGCGATATCTGGTGATCAAGGGGGGGGGCTTGCCTGGTTGCTCTGGCAAGAGAGAGGGTCGTCAACTCCGTAGTCGAACTGGTCAGCAGCAGCGTCGGTCTCGTAGTCTACCGGAGAGAAGAGGGGGAAGAAATAATGAATACAGAGCAAACAAAGCACCACAAAATATATCAAGGCAATACGCGGTGTTCGGTGTGCCCTAACGCGGTAGTAGGTGATACCGGTGAAGGGGGGAAACCCCCGGGAAAGTATTCCCGGTGTTTCGTGTTTTCGGGCAGAGGAGCCGGAGGGGGAAAGTTGCGGGTTCGATAGGTTAGGGGTGTGTGGCGGACGAACGGACCGCGTATCCGGATTCGTCTCGTCGTTCTGAGCAACTTTCATGTTGAAAATATTTTAATCCGAGTTACGGATTAAAAGATATGATTTTCTAAAGATTTTATTAATTTCTAAAATTTAATTAATTATTTAATTTAATTCGAAAATGGATTTATGACATCAGCATGATGTCATGCTGACGTCAGCAGTCAACATGGTTGACTTGGTCAACTGGACATGCGGGTCCAGTGGGACCCACCTGTCATTCTCTGTTTAGTTTAATTACAGATTAGTTAATCTAATTAGTGATTAGGTTAATCTAATCAGGATTAATTAACTTAATTAATTACTTACTTAATTAAGTAATTAACATTTTAATTATTTTAATTATTATCTATTTATTTTATTAAATCTTTTTTTTTAATTTTCGTTCTGGGGCCTGGGCCCCTCATGTCATAGGCACAGGGCCTTAGCGGTTTCGGGCGCAACGGGCGCGGTTGCGGGCAACGGGCACCGGTGTGCGGGCGTGGTGGCCGGCCCCAATCAGGGCGCCCGAGGGGGGGGGGCGCCGGCGAGGCGCAGAGCGGGGCGAGGTTGGCGGGGCGCCGGCGACCACCGCACAAGCGGCAGCAGGGCGCAGGGAGCCCAGACCGGCGCATGGGCGTGGGGAACACGGCGAGGCAAGGCAAGGCGACGGCCCGGGCGGAGGGCGACGCCGTCC
>NC_041388.1:362397520-362402194 GCF_002162155.2 Triticum dicoccoides
CCAGATCGGGGAAGGGCGAGAGGGAGGAGTGGGAGAGAATGGGGGCGACGTGGGGGTGGGGGTTAGGGTTTCAGGGGGATAAGGTGGAGTGGGAGGATCCGGCCGGGCCAGTGGGCTGGTCTGGTGGCCCGTCGGCTTGCTGGGCCGAGGCCTAGATGGCCAGGGGGTTCTCTCCCTCTCTTTTATTTTTTTTTGTTTTACCTTTTGTCTTTTCTTTTTATTTGTTCTTTTCTGTTTTAGTTTAGTCATACTTTATTTTAGTTTTTATAAAATATGACCATAGCTCCTAAAATAAGGTTTCAGAACATCCCTCTACCATAAAAAGTTTGGCGGTCAATTAAACTAGTTTAACATTTGTTTATTATTTAAAATCATTTGAATAATTGTTTTGCTATGGTTTCATTCACTTTAGAGTATTTAATCATTTCATAAAAGTGTGGTTCCTCCACCATAATTGATTATGATTTAGTTGCTACAATTTTTGAACATTTTTGATTTGACTATTGGAAACTTTTAATGTTTGACTTTAACTAAAATTTGAATTTTGAATTTTGGACCGGTTTTGAACTAACTCAAGATTAGCAACTATAATTGAGGTGACGTGGCATCATTTGCAGAGGTTACTGTAGCTTGATTACCCGGGCGTCACAAATGTCGTCTTCATAATCGTCGTCTCGCTGATGAATCCATCAGAGTCGTCCTTCTGGGTGTTCTCCCTTGTCCAACTTCTCTTCGCCTTTTTCCAGGTCTTCATATTTATCTATTAGCACACTGATTTACTGCTCATGTTCCTCATGTGCCTACTCGAGTTAATTCTCAAACTCGGTCTTGCAGGTCATCAGCTTCCTGGTGCTATTCATGTTGTGGTGCATCTGGCTCTCCATTCTGCGGATGTGCTCCTTCAGATCCTGAATGTATGATGTTGTCGTGTCATCTTCCCTGGTGCGTATTATTTCTGCTTGATGATCTTGGCGTACACACATGATGTAGTGGGTTCCTTTGAGACCCTTGTGGTACTCCTCACAATTGTGTCCTAGGGCGGCGTGTGCGGCAATGCTCCTGCCTATGCTCTATGTAGGCGCCTCCAAGAAGGAATTGATGTCATGAGCTTCAATTTGCAAAAAGAATAATTTAAAACAAAGTTATAGATTGAAAGTCATGACCTATTTAAGATTAAACATAGATCAAATTCAAATTTTAAAATTTCAAAAATATTGTTTGTTTAGGTCTACTGAATATAGGGAATCAAGATAAAAATTTGGGAGTGGTTTCATCTAATTTTTGAATAAAAGAACAAAAAAATATGGCTAAAAGAATTTCAGGGCTAAACAGTAAATACATTGACTAATCGGTAACCAACTACTCCCTACATTCCTAATAAGTCTTTTTAGAGATTTCATTATAGACTACACATGGAGCAAAATGAGTGAATCTACAATCTAAAATAACTCCATATAAATATTTAGGAACGGAGGAAGTAATATATACGAAAGACCCTATTATGGACGGAATAAATAAATTAGCGGAAATATATACTCCTATCATCACTAGTGTAAACATAATAAACTATGGAAATATAAAAAAGAATACAAGGACATGATTGAGAAAGATACCTTCAGATGACCTCAAGAATTTCCATCGGTGATTTTTTTAATAAGGCTAGCCAAACCAAATATAGATTTAGCCTGAATTGCATTATTTTTCAGTGTCCTTGAGTCTTTATATATAGTCTAGAAGTCTACCGAACAGTCAAAGACTAGATAATGTGGGACTATTTAGATGTACGGAGGTATTCACAAAAGGGCAAAGTGCCACGGATATTCAGTTTGACTCCCATGTCCACATACACCTGATATCTCTACCGTTGCCTCATCCAAAGATGCGCAGTAGCAGCTGTATTTGGTCTTGTATTTTCATTTGATGTGGCTTTTTGCCACAGTGTAAGAAACAAATTGTTCGAAGGTTTTAGTTTTTCAAAATGATTTTGTGGATATTAGTTGTTACGCCCCCTCCCCCGCGTGCCTCTCACAACCTAGGCGACAGTGCGGTAACTCCCCATCTAATCTTCTCCGCCGGTGCTTCTGCTGGCCCTTTGTCCCTTCGTCTTGTTATATGGATTGGTTTTTTTTTTGTGCATGTCTGTCTCGATGGCAGACCTACAGATGTGTCGTGGATTTCTGTCTTGATCCTCCATCTCCGGTTCCTACCAGTGAAGGCTGTCGACTTTTGTCGGGGAGCATGTGAGGTTTGCGTCCCTCGACTTAGTATGTCGGATCTGGAGCGTTCTCCAGGCCCTCTCCGATATTTCCTTCTACAAGGTGGTGATTTACCCTATAGACCGCAATGCCGACGTCTTTTGCTCTGCATCACTGAATTCCTGACCGCCGATTTTACAAACTCCTATGTTTCACCAAGTTTTCTTCGCTAAGATGGAGGGTCAGAGGCGGCATCAATTTGCGTACAGGGTGTCATCGATGGATATAGGAGGAAGAAGACTTCAACAACCCCAGGGACTTGGATGCATTTTTCAATTTCTATAAGTGTGTTTTTAAAACAATATCTGCTACTTAATGTATGGCCATTGGTATTTCAGAAAATAAATGATTTTGCGAATTTCAATCCAAGATCTTATACGCACACAATATCACACAACACAAGGAGCAAGTGCATCAACTTAGCGTTTTTTTTTCCTAAAAACTTCTTAGCGTCTTGGGTACCAGTTTTCCCAAATCATGCCTTTGAAGGAAGCCCGTGGTCGTGGACGTGAGAAACTGCGCCCCGAGGTGGTGAGCTTTCAAGTGATAGTGCCGGGCTGGCCCTCCTGAAGGTTCACTTGGAATTAGTGATGGAGTACCAAATCATCCGGGCCACTGGATCGGGAGAAATGAACGGACTATATTAATTTCTGAAGTGTTGTAAAAGAGCTCAATTTTGAACAAACAATCTCCATACGCACACGACAGCGCACACCACAACGAGCGATGCATCACTGGTTTCAAACATAAGCTGCTTATTTCGCAAAAGAAGAATGGGAAATGAGTACACGAAAAGGGAAAAACGCACTGAAGATCGGTTTGGGCCGGTCACTTCTGATTTTTCGGTGAGGCGCCATTACCTTGGGCGGCATTGTTTGAGCTCGGCTTGTCTTGGGCTGGCGTGTTCTGGGCCGTGCTTTTCTTCCCAAACCCGACTGGTTTTTTTATGCCACGGTTGTCGGCTTTGCCGATGGTAATCTCCAGCATCCCGGCCTTGAGCTCCGCGGTGACGTCCTCGCTGTTGTATTCCTTGGTCATGAGAAGCCTGACGTGGAAGGAGCCCACCCCGTGCACCTCCACCGGCGGTTCCTCGCGGCCGCCGGCCCCGGTGCGAGGCTTCCTCTTGATTTCGAGCATGTCCTCGCCGGCGGTGATCTCGAGGTCGTCCTCCGAGAGCCCGGGCACCTGGAGCCATATCTTGACGTGCTTATCCTCCTCCTTGATGTCCCACCGCTCCTTGCTGTCCGGCGGTTGCACAGGGTACAGCAGGGCTGAACACACACACACACACACACACACACACACACACACACATAGACTTCAGATTTCAACAGCTGTGAAGGAGATTATTTGACATGCATGAAGGATGAATGTGGAGTGCGTTTTACGCACCGGTGGGGGGAATGCTGAACGCCGGCAGCTGTTTCTCCGGGTGAGCGCGGAGTACCACAGACGTCGGCCGGCAGCACTTGACGGCGAGAGAATTAGCGAACACCGTCGCTGCCGCCGGCCTCCAAGAGCGGCTGGCCGGCGTGCCGGAAGAAGACGGCAGAACGGGCGAGCGACTCATAGTCATAGGGGTGTAAGACGCAACAACCGTCGACATTAGACCTGCAATGCTAACTTGCATCTATCAGTGGCTTGTCCTGATGCTGGATCGGAAGAGTAATGCGAGAACTATCTATGAAGAAGGCTGAAAGTTGGTTTAATGTATGCCAATTCTTGGCTACTAGTGTGAGGCCGTTCGAATTTATACTACACATATGGAAGCGTATGCATAGAGCGAGGTAGCAGCACTGCAGGAGTGTCGGCTGGCCGTTCCATGAATAACCTTTGCTTGTCGGGTAAGGAGGGAATAAAGAGAAGAAAACAGATCGAGCCGACCGGGACGCTGGTAGGTAAAGTGATGATTCTTCGCGTGCGTGGATACTAATCTTGATGATACAGCGAACTAAGCATATATAGCTCAAGGTGGTTAGGTTTTTTGTGGTGAGCCCACCAGGATTCAAGTCTTAAATTTTGGCACTAGTGTTTGCATTTTCTGGATTTATTCTAGTCTTTTCGGCGATTGTTGAGTATATTGTGTACGTGTATATTTGTGTGTAGGGCCCACCTCCTGTTTTCTTGTATAGTTAAGGTTGTAACCCACATCTGTACTTATATATACGTGCCTGGTGCACCGATCAATACATCGAGATTGCACAGCCCATAACGTGTCCTTCTACATGATATCTATCGCAGCACGATTCTAAACCCTAAAGTCGCCGCCGCCGCGCCCCTACGCGCCGCCGCCGCCGCCGCTACTCCCCGCCGCCGCCACCAGCCGCCGCCGCCGCTGCCTCCCTCCCGGTCGCCATCGCCGCCGCTGGTCGCCGCCGCCTCTCCCCACCACCTCCGACGCCGCTGCCGCCGCCTCTTC
>NC_041388.1:362402623-362405481 GCF_002162155.2 Triticum dicoccoides
CCTCCCTCTCCCACACCCTTCCCTACCACTCGCGCCGCCCCCTTCCCTCCCACCTGTGCCGCACCCGCTCCACCCCACCTGCCACCTACGCTTGCGCACCTCCCAGCCCGCGCCGCAACCCGTCCCGCGGGTCCCAAACCCTAACCCTTGCCATGAGCTCCTCCTCGCCCACCGTCTCCAACCCGTTCGCCGGTCCCGATGTCACTCTCGTCCGCGACCTCAACATCCATGAGCGTGTTCCGGTCAAGTTTGATCACACCACCGCGTCCTACTCCGCCTGGAAGCGGTATTTTTCGCTTGTGTTCCGTGAGTACCTCCTGCACGACCACGTGGACGGCACCATGGACTCGGCGCTCATGATCAACGACGAGGAGTGGATGATCCTCGACGCCACCATCATCCGCTGGTTCTACCTCACCATCTCCAGCGACCTCTTCCACACCGTGGTGGACGACGAGGATGACGCCCATGCGGTCTGGACCAAGCTCAACGGCCTCTTCACCGACAACCGGCTGCAGCGCAAGGTCCTGCTCTACAGTGAGTTTTACGGGTGCCAGCAACTTGACTCATTCATCGATGATTTTTGCATGCGCCTCAAGAAGCTCGCCGATGAGCTCCGCGATCTCGGGGAAAAGATCGGCGACGAGCTCCTCATCAGCACCCTCTCCGGCGGCCTCAACGAGGACTTCGGGAACGGCGCCTCCAACCTCACCCTCATCCCGGAGCCCACCTTCGCTAAGGTGGTCGCGTACCTCAAGTTGGAGGAGCGCCGGATGCGGGTGGCGCGGACTCGCGCGACCACACCGCCCTTGTCGCCGGCACCCGCGGGGGTTCTGCCCTGCCACCGCCGCGCCCGACGCTGCCACAGCCGGCGGTGCCTGCCTTCCATCCAGGTTTCCCGCCCGCCCCCTTCCCGCCGCCCCAGCCAGCGGCCAATGGGGGGGGGGGTCGTCGCGGCGGCCGTCGTGGTGGCCACAAGCAGGGGGGCACAGGCGTTTAGGGAGGAGCACCCCGCCCACCGCAGCAGGCTTATCAGCCGGCCCCGTGGTACGCTGGCCAGAACCCATGGACCGGCGTTGTGTACGCCTACTCCATGCCGGTTCCTCGGGCCCCCGCCCCGGGACTTCTCGGCGCACGGCCACAACCACATTAGGCGTTCTACGCCGCGTTGCCGCCCTACGCGGCGCCCTACGGCTAGCAGCCGCAGCCAGGTGGGCCGCAGCCGCTACTGTCCCTGACGGCCGCGCCACCTCTCCCGCCGGTGCCGTGGGACCCGGCCCTTCTGGCGGCTCTTCACACCGCTCCCTCCCCGTCCAGCTACACCGGCGGTGGCGATTGGTACATGGACACCAGAGCCACCGCCCACATGACGGCCTATCCCGGTAACCTCCACACCTTCTATCCTGTCCATACTTCCAACCGCATCACCGTCGGTGACGGCTCCTCTCTTCCTATCACCCATATAGGTCACGCATATTTTCCGTCTAACTCCACTCCAATATCCATGTCTAATGTCCTGGTTTCTCCTGAACTTATCAAAAATCTTGTTTTTGTTCGTTCTCTTACACGTGAAAATTCGGTTACCGTTGAATTTGACGCATGTGGTTTTTCTGTTAAGGACGCTCGCACGCGGATGGTGCTCCACCGATGTGACAGCCCCGACGAGCTCTACCCGGTTCACTCCGCCACCTCCATCACTTCCGCCGCCCCTGTCGCTCTCGCACTGGAGTGGATCTTTGGCATGCTCGCTTGGGTCATCCTAATCCTGCCACCCTTCGCCACATACTTCGGAGTTTTTCTTTCACGTGTAATAAGAACGAGGATCACTCGTGCATGCATGTCGCCTCGGCAAACATGCTCGTCTTCCGTTCAGGGCTTCTTCTTTTGTTGCATCGTACCCGTTTGAGTTAATTCATAGCGATGTTTGGACCTCTCCTGTTGCTAGTAATACGGGCTTTCTTTATTATCTTGTCATCCTTGATGATTTTTCGCATTATGTGTGGACCTTCCCGTTGCGCCGCAAGTCGGATGTTATATCCACTCTCGCCGCGTTCTACTTCTATGTCCTCACGCAGTTTAGTCATCCCATTCTTGCGTTGCAGACAGACAACGGGAAGGAGTTTGACAACCTCGCTGTTCGTAATCTTATTACCACACATGGCACGATTTTTTGTCTCACTTGTCCGTACACCTCGCAGCAGAACGGTCGCGCTGAGCGCATCCTTCGCACTCTCAATGACTGCGTTAGGACTCTTCTCTTTCATGCCAATGTGCCTCCGCGCTTTTGGCCTGACGCTCTCGCCACCGCTTAACTTCTCATCAACATCCGCCCATGTCGTACTCGCGGGAACTTTACACCTCATCATCTTCTCTTCGGTGCACCTCCCTCTTATGATGGGCTTCGCATCTTCGGCTGCCTCTGCTACCCTAGAATCGCCGCTACTGCGCCTCATAAGCTTGCACCCCGCTCCATCGTCTGCATTTTTCTCAGCTACCCACCTAACACTAAGGGCTACCGATGCTATGATCCCGTCTCCCATCGTGTTTTCACCTCCCGACACGTTTACTTTGATGAGATGGTGTTTTCGTTTCAGCAGTAGGTACCTATTGTTGTCTCGTCACCTCCGGCCACCGGCGGCTCTTCGACGACTTCGTCAGGTCGACGGTCTCGTTCGGCCCGTGGTCCGCCTCCGGGCTTTGGCGGTCCTCACGCCCTCATGCCGGCGCCCGCCCCCTCGGCCGACTCGACCGACCCTGCCGGTGCAGCTGACGCCTCTCCTTCACCCGCCGCCCCCGACTCGGGCGCCGCGGGGTCGGGCGCCGCTGGCTCGGCCGCTTCTTCGCCGGTCCTGACGCCG
>NC_041388.1:362405872-362407609 GCF_002162155.2 Triticum dicoccoides
CGGCCGCCTCGTCGGCCCCCACGCCGGCCTCCTCGCCGGCTCTGACGCCGACCGGCTCGCCGGCCCCGACGCCGGCCGCCTCGCCGGCCGCCTCGCCGGTGTCTCCGACGCCGCCGCCTGGCCCAGTTACCCGGGCTCGTGGCGGCGTTCATCGTCCGAGCCTCTGGTACTCGAGCAACGAGTATGTCCTCTCCGCCTCCACCGCGGCTCCGTCGCCTCTTCCCGCGTCCGCTCGCGCCGCCCTCCGTGATCCTCACTAGCTTGCGGCGATGCAGGAAGAGTTTGATGCTCTTCAACGGAACCGCACCTGGACACTGGTTCCTCGGCCTCCTCGCGCCAACGTCATCACCGGCAAGTGGGTCTTTCGCCATAAGACTCGCTCGGATGGTACTCTCGAGCGCTACAAGGCTCGCTGGGTGGTCTGTGGTTTCCGCCAGCGCGCTGAAGTGGACTTCACTGAGACGTTTGCCAGGGTTGTCAAACCGGGCACGATCCGCACCGTCCTCCAGCTCGCCGTCTCCCGCGGCTGGCCCGTTCACCAGATGGATGTCTCCGACGCCTTTCTCCACGGCCATCTTGAGGAGCAGGTGTATTGTGAGTAACCCACCGGTTGCATCGACGCCTCACTTCCTGGCCATGTGTGTTTGTTGTCCCGCTCTCTTTACGGGCTCAAGCAAGCACCCGGCGCCTGGTACCAGTGGATCGTCGGGTTTCTTCAGACACTAGGCTTCAGCTTTACTCGCTCGGACGCCTCACTGTTTGTCTATCGCCACGGTGACACGACTGCATACTTGCTTCTCTACGTCGATGACATCATCCTGACGGTCTCCTCCGCAGCTCTTCTTCAGCAGATTACTCTCCGGCTGCGTGACGAGTTTGTCATTAAGGACTTGGGTGCTCTACATTATTTCCTTGGCATTGAGGTCGTTCGACATCCGGATGGTTTCCTTCTTCATCAGCAGAAGTATGCACATGAGCTTCTTGAGCGTGCTGGCATGCTCAACTGTCACCCTGTTGCTACTCCCGTTGACACGAAGGCCAAGGTTTCTGCTCTTGAGGGCTCGCCTGCGTCGGATGCTCCTTTCTACCGGTCTATCATCGGCGCTCTTCAGTACTTGACTCTCACCAGACCGGATCTTCAGTATGCTGTTCAGCAGGTGTGTCTCCACATGCATGCTCCCCGTGACTCCCATTGGACTCTTGTGAAGCGGATCCTTCGTTACATCCACGGCACGATGACCCTCGGGTTGACACTCACGGCGTCTACTTCTCTGGAGATGGTGGCCTACTCCGATGCAGACTGGGTTGGCTGCCCCGATACTCGTCGATCCACCTCTGGCTACTGCGTCTACCTCGGTCCTTCACTCGTCTCGTGGTCGTCCAAGCGACAACCAACGGTTTCACGCTCCAGCGCGGAGGCTGAGTACCGAGCTGTGGCCAACGCTGTTGCCGAGTGCACCTGGCTACGACAGTTACTTCAGGAGCTGCATCACGACGTCTCCCAGGCTACGGTTGTCTACTGCGACAACGTTTCTGCGGTGTACCTCTCCTCCAACCCCGTTCATCATCGCCGGACTAAACACATTGAGATGGACATCCACTTTGTGCGCGAGCAGGTGGCTCTTGGCCGTATACGGGTTCTCCATGTGCCGACTGCACAACAGTTTGCCGATGTGATGACGAAGGGACTGCCGACTTCTACCTTCGAGGAGTTCCGTTCCAGTCTTTGTGTCACTG
>NC_041388.1:362407947-362413663 GCF_002162155.2 Triticum dicoccoides
GGGCCCACCTCTTGTTTCCTTGTATAGTTGAGGTTGTGGCCCACCTCTGTACTTATATACACGTGCCTGGTGCACTGATCAATACATCGAGATTGCACAGCCCATAACGTGTCCTTCTACAACGATATTCGTTCAATAAAAGGAGATGTTTCCGTTGAATAAGAGACACATGTATTCATAGGGATGAGTGTGTATGCGTGTTTGCCAATGTACCGTGTTTTAAAAAAATCTTGATGATTACATGACCGCCAAAAAAATTTATTTCATTACAAATTGGAAGTTAGATTTTTTAACATGTCAAATCAAACTTTTTTATGGCAAATTTAGTTGTCGCGAGGATGGCAAGTTCCTTTAGTAAGTATAGCAAATCCTTGTCGTGTGTTTTGCCAGGATTTGTCATGCTAGATAAAGGAATTTGCCATCCTCGCGATAACTAAATTTGTCATAAAAATGTCTGATTTGCCATGGTTAAAAATTTAACATTATGAGGTGACAAGGTGTTCGGTTAGTTTGTTGGCATCTAGAGCATCTTTCTTATCTCCATTTTGCACCTCTACCTTCTTTTTGGAAGTAGACGACGATGATCAATGTGTTTTTCATTTTAATTCAAACCGAACTTAAATTAGACCACGATTACAATCAGAACACCCAGCAGGTAATGGATAATTAGACTCATCAATTTAGAAACGAACCTAACCAAATCGGAGATTATAAGCAAGATCATACACCTTAAAATAGTTGCCATGGTTGTATTCGAATACATTGTCATTTTGCCAACATACCTCTCGTCCACGATGGATAACATCGAAAAATTCAGCCATTAATTTACATGAAAATACTCTATAATGGATTAAATCTCGTCGAATGACTACAACATAGATCGTTGCCTAGTATGGACATTGACAACAGTACCAAGCATATATGTGAGGGTACCACCCTGATATAGACAAATAGTCGCACCTCAATATCATCATACGATGGCGAGGACCTTGCTGATAAAGACTCAAAAGAAGAGTTTGTTGAACGAAGATTATGATCTTACTGACGATGAACATGAAGCCACGCCAACACACAACACAATGAACCAACTTGTCGTGTATAAAGAATGACGGTAGCTTAAACCCCAAGCTCCTTGGCAATGTGGGATCAAGCCCATGTTGCCTATCTGCATCAGAGGATCACTTGTTCTTCATATGCCCCTCGACTTGACGACTTTGGCGTTCTATCAGTGTGCACTGACCGCGTCTAGTCAGCGCCGACGCCACAGGGTTGCAACCTCTATTCGCCCCTTTATACTTTTACTAGTGCTCTGAAAGCGTTGGGATGCAAAGAACTCTAAGGTGTTATGTGGGATCAACGTTAACACCAACATTGTGCTCGCAAACATCATTATCGACCTAACTCTTTGATCTCATAGGGCTAGAAAACAAGAAAAGATTATACCGGTCTATGACAAGATTTCTTTTCTTCAAGGTAGTCATGGTCATGTAAAAAAATTAGGCTAGGAACCCCCCCTGTTTGATAGTTTCAAAAAAGTGAAAACAAGCTCCACCGAGAAGAGATGGAGTTAGAGAAATTTTATTTGAGACAACACGACCATAACCATCGAAGTGATGTTGTCTCGCAACCCGAAAAGCTAATAGATCTTACTATACAATAGTGAGGGAAGTGCATATTTCAATGCCGAACTCATGCCATAGGCTAATTTACAGTCCCGAACTCCAATACAGTCTACATTACAACCCCTAACTTTTAAAACCGGCCAGGATTCAACCGTCCCCTCCTTGTTGACCGGTTTTGTCCTTGTTGACCTATTTTGGCCCAATTGACCGGTTTTGACCCGTTGACCATCCAGTCAGCATCTCTAGTCATCGAGCCATGTCGGCAAAAAAATCATTTTTTAAAGAAAACAAATATAAAATAAAAAAGATCCAGGAATAAATCCAGAAAGGGGAAATCTGTAAAATAAAAAATTATAAAAAATAAAAATTATAAAATCAGGAAAGAAATACTTAGCATTCTAGGAAAGTTTCTATTATGTTGCTTAAAAAGATAAAATTAGTTTCAAATAGCATTTTCCGCCCAGTTGTTTGCCAAAAGTTTCAAAATAATAAAATTTTGAGAATTTTTTAAAATATTTTGTAATCAAGAAAACAATACTAAACATTCTGTGAAAGTTTCAATTTTTTGCTTAAAGTAATGAAAAATATTGTCAAATTTCATATTCGGCCTTTTTTGTCAATAAATAAATAAATTATATTCAATATTTTTAAGAAAGAAATATTAAAATAGTAAAAATTATCATCAAATTTTATTTTTTTTGAAAGTTTGACCTTTTGACTCTTTTTTGTTTTTAGAAACTTTGATTTTTTTTCTGACATGGCTTAATGATTGGACATGCTGACTGGATAGTCAACGGGTCAAAATCGGTCAATAGGGAGGGGAGGGTTGAATCCTGGCCGGTTTTAAGAGTTCAGAATTGTAATGTCGACTGTATTGAACTTCAGGGTTGTAAATTAGACTAGGGCAAGAGTTTAAGGTTGAAATACACACTTCTCTCTATAATGGTCACGAGATGAGAATCCCTTCTTCTTTGTTCACCAGCACCAAAGCAACACCCAAAAGCGAATGGGAGGGCTATTGATCTGGTGGTAGGTGCTAGATTTTCCTACGACCTACACCAAGTGAACTAAAGTAGGTATAAACATTTGATTGATTGATTTAGCAATATGTCTGGTTATGTACTTTGAATTGTTTTTGGCCAACAATTGAATATGATGGTTGTTATAATATGTACCTGTAAGGAGTTGGGGTGTAGCACCTTGAGTCATAAAAGTTATGGTTAGGATACATATTCCATTCGATTGTACTATATATGAATGTAAGGATAAAGGTAGCTACCATAATGAACCCTTGTAATATATTTCTATATGTTAGAGTTGTGTCGAATATTGTGTACAAAGTAGGTTACAGTTGAACTCTGAGTTGTATTGTGTTTAGATAGGATATGGAGTCGTGTCCTAATAGGACACTTGTATCCTAGTAGACATCTCATATATAGCGGGGGTAGACACACAATGTAACATATGTCAACATAATAACACAGAAACGCAGGGGAAGCCGGTGGCATATGCCGGTGTCCAGGGCGACCGGGTGCGGTATTGTGATGGTGTCATAGGGAGGAGCGCCCATAGTCAGGCCCCGGGGATGTAGCCATATCGGTGAACCTCGTTAACAAATCTCGGTGTCGTACTCGTGTGATTGCTTGGTACTCGGATGATCGACGGTATGCCTCGGTTTTATTCTAACAAATGGTATCATAGCTAGGTTGTTCGAAGGTCATGTTGTGTTGATTTGGAGGAAGGATCAAATCGAGATGAGATTGTCGCTGGTTGCGGCGTGGTTCTCAACGAGATCAGAAAAGCAATCAGAAGTGGATCGGCGAGATCAGCGAAAGGCTTGCGCGCGCGTTGCGGCAGCAGAGACGTGCGTCGATCGGCTTGATCGGGCGAGCGTACTGCAGCATAGGCATCCCAGCGGGTGACTTCACTGATTTAGGCAAGGTGTCGGGTGCACACGGCGACGACATGCATCGACGTGGACTTTGCAGTCCGATTCGAGAGACGCGTGTGCACGGGCGCTGGAAGCCTAGGTCGGGCGAAGGTGGCCCAAGGCCCTTGGCGCGCTGCAAGGCAGGTGGCCCACAGGGAAGCGCAGGGCGAGCTTGGCTGAATTTGCTGTGACAAGGACAGATGCATACGTACGATCACTACGGGATTGGTTTGAGAAAAAAAATAAAGAGATCTGCAGCACTATGGTAATTGACATGGCAAGGACAGCAATTGGATAAGGAAAAATGAAGCATTGGGAGTTGTGGAGTCATGCACTTGGTGCGGCTACAGGAGCTACCATGGAAGCGATTTGTTTTTTTTATGGATTGCTAATTGCACACGGTGTTCTACTGGGAGGTGGGCAGGTTGGAAACATGCACATAAGTCTCGAAGGAGTCTGAAGTGTGTGTGTGTGTGTCAGGATCATGTTCTATAGGGCGTCGAGCAATGCATGTGGTGTGTTGGGCTAACACGACGTGAGGTGGAGTATGATTACAGTCGGATAAGTACGGTTGGGTCGGACTAGACAGTCTGACGGATCGACGCAAGTCGGTTGGTACAGAAGACGGTGGTGGGATCGGCGGCGACGACATAGGAGCGTGATGCCGATGGTGACCGACTTCTGGGCGTGGAAACACGTGGCACATGCCCGAGTGCTTGTGTGGCTTTGACAAGGCTATGGCGCGGGGTTGATTCAAGACGGTGCACATGAGAGCTTGAAGACGACGGGGCGCGGGGTGGACTGATCATCTACCATGGAGTCATGTTGAAGGTGGAGCTGGATTGAGGGGCTACGGTGTAAGGATCCACAGAATCGAAGCCTATTTCAGCGGGAAAAAGCGAGGGACACGTAGTTTGGACTGGAGCCCAGTGGTCTGATGGAAGCGTGAAACTCGTCATCGATAGGTGATGATCGGTGGTACTCTACAGTGAGGGTTGAGTGGTGTGGTTTCGCGACCCTTGAGACTCGATCGGGATAGTGGAGACTCGACGCGGTAACAACGGTGAGGCGTGCGGTATGCACGGGGGCATGGAGACGGTCCAGGGCTCTGATGGTCATACATGTGGTGAGACAACTGCGAATTTGACTCGGGAAGACTACAACCAACAGTGAAAATTTTCAAGTTTCAGACAGGCGGTCAAGGAAGAGCGGTGATGTTGAGTTCATAGAGCTCTTATGTGTGACACCCATGTAACACCCCGGATGTAACTTGCCTTATATGGATTCCAACTCTTGCCGTTTCCGGCACTAAGTTATATTATTTCCTCGTTTTCGGGTTTTTGTCTCTGTGTGCTTAGTCTTTGTCATGCATCTCATATCATGTTATCATGTGCATTGCATTTGCATACGTGTTCGTTTCATGCATTCGAGCATTTTTCCCGTTGCCCGTTTTGCACTTCGGTGCTCCTATGTCCTCCGGTGTCCCTTTCTACCTTTTTTCGTGTGCGGGTGTTAAACTTTTTCGGATTGAACCGAGACTTGTCATGCGGCCTTGGTTTACTACCAGTAGACCGCCTGTCAAGTTTCGCGCCATTTGGACTTCGTTTGATACTCCAACGGTTAACCGAGGGACCGAAAAGGTCTCATGTGTGTTGCAGCCCAACACCCTTTCAAAGTGGCCCAAAACCCACCTAAACCTCCTCCATCACCTAGCCGTTCGATCACGATCGCGTGGCCGCAAACCGCACCTCATTTGGAGCTTCCTAACTCCCTCTAACTCTATAAATAGCCCCTCCGAAATTTTCGGATCTCTCCACCCCTAACCCTAGAAAACTCGCTCCTCCGCCGGCCGGACGTGTCCGTTTCCGGCCGGACAACGTCCGCCGCCTCCGCCGCCCAACCAGGCGCCCGCCACGTGGCAGGAGCCCACATCGCCGCCGCCGCAGCCCGGGAAGCCCGCGTCCGGCCCCCGAGGCCCGCGTCTTCCCCGCGCCTGCGCCCGATCCCCGCCGCCCATCCTCTCCGTCGCCGGCGCAGTTGCCCCGCCGCCCGACCCCGTCGCTGGCGAGTTCCGCCGCGGCCGCCTCCTCACTCCGGCGCCGTCCCGACGCCGGCAGCCCTCGCCACCGCGCGTCCACGCCACGGGAGCCGCCTAGCGCCGCCC
>NC_041388.1:362414143-362446557 GCF_002162155.2 Triticum dicoccoides
CCCTGCACCGAGCACCGTGCCGCCCCGCGCCTTCCCAGCCTCCCCGCGCCTCCCCGGCCTCCCCGCGCCTCGATCCCCGCCGGTCGCTGTCGTCCTCGCCGTTTCCGGCGAGATTCCGCCGCTGCTACAGTACCTGCTACAGTGCACGCCCGATCTGAGATCCACTTCTCGGTTGACTTTCTCCCTGAAACCCTAATTATTTTGGCTATATTTGTCGCAATATAACTTCATCACCGTGGCTCCGATTCGTGCGTGTAGCATATGGAAATGTTCGTCTCGTCGAGCACTCCACTTCATCTCACTGCATCATTTTCATTTGAGCTCATCTTGATGCTCGAAATGCTGTTGGAAGAGGGCTGTGTGATGTTAGTTTTAGATTCATATCAGCAAATGCACTTTTGTCATATTTGCCATGATTAATGTGTGCATGCTATGATCTTGAGCTCTACATGTGTTTTGAAGTATGCCATGCCATCTTTACAGGGGTGTATTCCATGTATTTTTGTGATCTCTGTGGTGACTAGCACAAGCATGCTAAGTAGCTTACTTAATGTTGCTGATTTCAGAGACTTGAAATATTCTAAGTCATTGCCATGCTGTAATTTTTATGCCATGTGTTCATGTTGCTTTCTAGTGATCCGTGCATCTTTTGAGCATGATCAGTAAAGATGTTTTGTAGATATTGTGATGCTCTATCCAGCCATGTCTTTGTTTGCATTTATGGAGCACCCTAGCTTTAGTCAATCGAGCTCTACTTTTGCTATAAGATGTTCCTGGAAGATTGTTAACATGTTTAGCGCTTTTGCCGAGCTTGTTGTAGTTGATCTGTGCATGCTATGTTGTTGTTCTAGCCATGTTTAGCTTCTATGCCATGTCTAATTGCTGGATGTATGCTTAGTTTGTCATGTCTTGCTTTGTGGTGAGTGCATTGAGATTATATATGCCTACTTGTTATCTGTTTTGCCATGTTCCAGTTTTTCACTAAGTCTGAAACCTGTAATCTTTTGCACTTTTGCCATGCTTGTTTGAGCCTGCTATTGATTGAATTAGCCGTAGCTCAGTGTTCATCTTTTGTCAAGAATCATGAGTGGATCCCTGCCATGTATTTTGTTGTCATGTTGAAGTGCTGTAGCATGTTGTTCTTGATGCATTTAGATGGTCTCGTGCTGTTAATTGCAGACCAATGCCATATTTGTTTTGCTTATCATTTCCAAACCGTGCATCCGATTCCGGTGATCTTTATATTGATTTCGACCGAAATTAACTCCTCTTTCCAGTGGAACTCTTAGTTTTCTAAGTTGAGGCCAGGTTCAATCATTCCTTTCCAAATCATGCATATGCATCATGTTGCTTGAGCATTGCACGTGGTTGATTGTGTTCCTTTTGCTTGTTGTTCTTGCTTGGGTAGAGCCGGGAGACGAGTACGTGATCGAGGAGCCCGTTGAGTTCGCTTACGAGGATCAAGTCAACTCTGAGAACTTTATAGGCAAGATGACCATACCCTCGAAATCAATTCAATCTTTGCTTGCTAGATGCTTGCTCTTTTGCTATGCCTATTCTACGATACCTACCACTTGCTTATCATGCCTCCCATATTGCCATGTCAAGCCTCTAACCCACCTTGTCCTAGCAAACCGTTGTTTGGCTATGTTACCGCTTTGCTCAGCCCCTCTTATAGCGTTGCTAGTTGCAGATGAAGATTGGAGTTTGTTCCTTGTTGGAACTTGTTTATTGTTGGGATATCATTATATTATCTTGTCTATCTTAATGCACCTATATACTTGGTAAAGGGTGGAAGGTTCGGCCTTATGCTCGGTGTTTTGTTCCACTCTTGCCGCCCTAGTTTCCGTCATATCGGTGTTATGTTCCCAGATTTTACGTTCCTTACACGGTTGGGTTATAATGGGAACCCCTTGACAGTTCGCCTTGAATAAAACTCCTCCAGCAATGCCCAATCTTGGTTTTACTATTCACCACCTAGCCTCTTTTTCCCTTGGGTTTCCGGAGCCCGAGGGTCATCTTTATTTAAACCCCCTGGGCCAGTGCTCCTCTAAGTGTTGGTCCGAACTGGGCAGCCTGCGGGGCCACCTCGGGGAAACTCGAGGGCTGGTTTTACTTGTAGCTTGACCTATCTGAGTGTGCCCTGAGAACGAGATATGTGCAGCTCCTATCGGGATTTGTCGGCACATTCGGGCGGTGTTGCTGGACTTGTTTTACCATTGTCGAGATGTCTTGTAACCGGGATGCCGAGTCTGATCGGATTGTCTTGAGAGAAGGAATATCCTTCATTGACCGTGAGAGCTTGTGATGGGCTAAGTTGGGACACCCCTGCAGGAATTTGATCTTTCGAAAGCCGTGCCCGCGGTTATGGGCAGATGGGAATTTGTTAATGCCCGGTTGTAGATAACCTGAAACTTAACTTAATATAAAATGCATCAACCGCGTGTGTAGCCGTGATGGTCTCTTCTCGGCGGAGTCCGGAAAGTGAACACGATGTTGGAGTAATGCTTGATCGTAGGTTGTTCTAGGATCACTTCTTGATCATAGTTGTTCGACCGTGCTTTTGCCTCCTCTTCTCGCTCTCATTTGCGTATGTTAGCTACCATATATGCTAGTTGCTTGGTGCAGCTCCACCTCATACCTTTTGCCTTACCTATGAGCTTAAATAGTCTTGATCGCGAGGGTGTGAGATTACCGAGTCCCCGTGACTCACAGATTCCTTCCAAAACCAGATGCAGGGACCGATGATACCATTCCAGGAGATTCAACCGAGCTCAAGTGGGAGTTCGATGAGGACTCGGGACAATACTACGTGTCTTTCCCAGATGATCAGTAGTGGTGCCCAGTTGGGGCGATCGGGGACTATGTTGCTTTTGGGGTTTATCTTCTTTTTGATTCTATAGTCGGACCTTGAGTGTATCTGAATGAATGTAATGACTTATTTATGCTATTTGTGTGACGTGGCGAGTGTAAGCCAACTATGTATCCTTTTCCCTTATTGTATTACATGGGTTGTTGTGAAGATTACCTCACTTGCAACATTGCTTTCAATGTGGTTACGCCTCTAAGTCGTGCTTCGACACGTGGGAGATATAGCCGCATCGAGGGCGTTACAACCCAATATGTGAGTTGTTCACTTTCACGCAGGTCAGTGATCAGTGTGTGATGGCGTTGGACGGATACTCTGAAAATTGGGAGCACAAACTAGAGCAACACGGAACTTAATTTTGCTCTAGCGTTGACTGTGGTCAAGAAAAGAAAGGACTAGAAGTTGCAGGTGGAGTCACATGGAGTCTTGGAGTAGTACCGGTGCTCACAGGATAAACTCAAGTCCAATGTACATGGAAGTTTGACGCATTGACGAATTCAAGGTGGTGGAGAATATTCTCCAAGATGGAGTTTGTTGGAGTTGTGTCGAATATAGTGTACAAGGTAGGTTACAGTTGGACTATGAGTTGTATTGTGTTTATATAGGATGTGGAGTCGTGTCCAAGTAGGACACTTGTATTCTAGGCCTCTCTTATATAGCAGGGGTAGACACACGAGTAATCTATGCCAACATAATAACACCGGAACGCAAGGGAAGCTGGCGGCATGTGCCGGTGTCCAGAGCGACCGGGTGCGGTATTGTAGCGGTGTCATGGGGAGGAGCGCCCATAGTCAGGCTCCGGAGATGTAGCCATATCGATGAACCTCGTTAACAAATCTCGATGTCGTGCTCGTGTGATTGCTTGGTCCTCGGATGATCAACGATATGCCTCGGATTTATTCTAACATTGTAGATTGAATCCATGAGCAATAATTATCATAAACAACTTATTCAGAGTGTATAACATTATTCAAGCTACCAACTTCCATTGTACAGTGCAACTCTTACAATATCTCATCTATGTCTATTGAGAGTGGTGATGAAGGAACTTCTTAACTAGGCGACTTTCATCAAAGACAAGCCTGCATCCAGAATCCTCTCCCTTATGATGTGAGAAGTGCTCAACTAGTGGCTCGGGTCGAAGACTACCCCACCTTGATGCTCCCTTTCTTGTCATCACTCCAAGCCTTTCGAGGTCCCAGTCGGAGATGACTCCTCTCCCTAATCCCTTCTCGTGTCCTTTTGAGGTCTTTCCCGTTGCGTTCTGTTCAAACGATAGTTACATGCCCATGGGGCTTATATAGGTTAGGGTCCTTGATAGGTGACGAAGGCTACCATGGTGTGACGCTACCATGGTGTGATGGTAGATCGGAAGGCTACCATAGTAAAATTTGGTCCACTTTCTTCATGGTAGACTAGGAAATAGTGGTGATTCATGGTCCATGGTAGAATCCACCCTTGGTTGAGACCAAAAGGTTCATGGTAAAGCTAGCTCCAACATGTCCCTCCATCGCGAATCAACCTGTGGTTGAGTTGGTTAGGTGGACAGTGGTATCCCCAACCCACCGGCGATGCGCTTTCAGTGGGAGGAGACGTTGTTCCCGTCGACGACGAGGCGCCTACGATGACTTCGTAAATCTCAAGATGATATGTCGGCTCAGTCTCTCGGAGGTGCTCATATGGGTAGGGTGTGCGTGTGTGCGTTCATAGGGGTGAGTCTATGCGCGTGTATATGAGCGCTTGTGTCTGTACTGATGCTAAAAAATAAACATGTCCCTCCACCTAACGAGCTTATTTTACTTGGATCTTCATCATTAGATAATTTCATGTTTTACAGTTTTTTTCTTTCACTTGTGGACATTTTGGTTGGACCTTCATTCAGTTGGCATGACTTTGACAATTTGTCAAACACGTGACATAGGGCTGGTCTGTGAAAACTTCTCCGTGTGTCTAGCATATCTCCTCACAAACACAATAAATACATTTTTATACAGCACAACAAATGTTCAGTTTTATCAATAATTGTATGCGTGGTTGAAAAACAAGTGATACATGATACATGCATAATACTTGACCTTATTTAAGTAGGAACAAAAGCACATATGAAGAAGTTTTTCATGGGTCTCTTGGACAATTTCTCCCTCGATGCAATGGGCGTCAACGTACGTAGAGATGCCCATGCGTATGCATTATGCATGCAAAGCAGTTGTTCTACTTGACGTCGATGTCGACACTGATCCTCCTGCGTGCGAGCTCCTTCACTTTATCAATGGTAACCTTCAGAACGCCGGAGGCGAGCTCCGCCTTGGCGGTCTCCTTGTTGTAGCCCGCCGGGACGAGTAGCCGCGCGTACATGTCACCGTCTTGCGCTGCCGCCCCGGCCGCGTCCTTGGAGCTCGCGCTGCCGCCAGCGTCTGTCGTCCCAGCCGCCGTCTCCGCCTTGGCCTTCATCTTCCGTATGACGAGCACGTCCTCGTCCAGCTCCACGACGAGGTCCTCCTTGGACAGGCCCGGCACCTCGAACCACATGCTCACGGCCTCGGGCCCCTCCTTGATCTGCCACCGCTCCCCCTGCGGCGACCCGGGGCGCAGCAGGGCTAATCGACACAAATTCGTTGTGTGAGTGAGTGAGTGACACGACGATCAGTGTGGTGCACGGGGTATAAATGAAGTTATTATATCTTACCGACAGGGGAGATGCTGAACGGCGGCAAATCCGTCTTTGGCACGTGCTGATCTCCTTTTGGGTTGCTTGCACAGCACACGGAGGAGGGCCTGGACTGCCGCTGGAAACAAGGGAGAGCGACCGCGGCAGCCTTCCCCGTAGTCGGTGGAAACCGATTGCCGGAGGAGCGCGATGGTGCGGCCGCCGGCCGGCCGCTCAGGAGGGAGCAAGAGATGACCGTCGACATTGCAGCTGCTTGTCTGTAGCAAGACGTAGGGAAGACAAGGTGATGGTCAAGTTGGTCCTGCTGTGCACATATGTTGTGAAATGGGATGCATTTCGAGGGCCCTCTTATACGGTTAGTAGCGCGGAGGCCAAGCCAGCTTTTTGCTCGGTGACGCAGGGAATAAAGAGGTGCGGTTGCTTGGGCAGTTGCTCCGAATGATACCAATCTTGTCGTCGGAGGAAGAAGAATATGACAGGGTGGTGTTTTATTTCTTCCTTTTCTTCACAATGCAACCTCATTTGATCCAGATCGATGAGAGTGAGTAACTAGCACATTTGGCTTAACCAACTCATTACATTAAAAAAAGACAATAGTCCTTCTTTTTTCAACAAGACGGTGCCCAATCATTTGAAAGTAGAATATTACTACTAGCTCCCTCCGTCTCTGGAAAGAAGACCTACAATTTTTATTTGAAGTCAAATGATGCATAGTGTTATAAAGTTTGTAGGGAAACCCATTAACAATTACAATCTGAAATAGATAATATGGAAATATTTCATTGTGCCGCTAATGATATTAATTTTATATCGTAGTTTTTGTTAGCTTTTGCTACAAACTTCAAACTTTGTCAAACATCACATCATTTGATTTCAGAAAAAAGAATTGTAGTAGGGTTTTTTTAGAGGCAGAGGGAGTACATCATGTCGACCTCGGATGTTTGTGATAACCCATGATCTATCGCAAAAAAGACATGATGTTCTCTTTGGTTTTCGGTGCTAGTGTCACAGACAAAACACAACCACAACAAGTTTAGAATCATTTGGATCTCGTGTTGTTACTTTACAAAAGCAGTTGGATATCATTCACGCAAGACACAACCTCCCAAACTCTTGCCAGAGCACAACAGCCCAGACAAAGCTATCCTACCAAGTTTTTTTTCGAGGAAAAAAAACATTGGTGCCAAGTTAATTAGTTGCCCAGCTACAAATATAGTCCAGGTATTTAAGGAACCTTTTTTTTGTAACAAGGAAAAATATTTACTATTTTAATATATAATTGTCTCTTTTTTGCAAAAATCATTGCTCCCTAAAAAACATTTTGGCCCTAGGGTCGCCCCGCGGGTGACTTGAGGGCAAGGGTTTCCATCGGGCCATTCTCTCCAACCCCCCTTTGCATTGCTAGTTCTGATCATCTGACTTTTAGCATTTCTCGATTACACCACGTTCTCCTGGTCAAATGCTAGTTTTTCGAGACAAGTTCGAGATTTGTGAGCTCACTGATTTGGGCTTTGTTGGGCCACGGTTCATGTATGACAACAAAAGATGTGGAGCTGCAAATGTCAAAGTGGTGTAGATAGAGCAACATCAAATGTTGATTGGAGAAAATTGTTTCCTATCGCTTCAGTCCTCCACCTTACTTCGCCTAGATCAGACCATTGTTCTCTGCTTGTGCTTGTGCGAGGTGAAGCAGATTCGGGAATAAGACCAGAGAAAATGCGAAAGTATGTGATTACGTGGGAGAGGGAGCGACACTGCCCGAGGTCATATCCAACACGCTGGCCAAGGCTAGCCAGAAACGGAACCTAGGAGAGATGTCCATTACATTAAAAAAAGGACAATAATCTTTATTTTTTGAACAAGACGATGCTCAATCATTTGAAACTAGAATATTACCACTCTATCTGTCTCTAAAAAAGAAGTCCTACAATTTTTGTCTGAAGTCAAATGATGCATAGTATGATCAAGTTTGTAGGTAAAACCATTAACAATTAAAATTTGAAATATATAATATGAAAACATTTCAATGTGCATCTAATGATATTAATTTTATATCATAGTTTTTGATAGCTTTTGCTATAAACTTAGTCAACTTTACATCGTTTGACTTCAGAAAAAAGTAGTAGGTCTTTTCTTATAGGCGTAGGTATCAACTTCGGATCTGTGCGATAACCCATGATCTTCTCCTTGGGTTTTGGTGCTAGTGTGACAAACAAAACATAGCCGCAACAAGTGTATAATCATTTCGACCTTGCGTTGTTACTTTACAAAAGTAGCTGGCATCATTCACGCAAGACACAACCTCTTAAACTCTTGCTAGGGTACAACAGCCCACACAAAGCACTCCTACCATGTTTTTTAGGAAAAAAATATTAGGGCCAAGTTAATTAGTTGCCCAACTACAAATATAGTTTAGGCATTCAAGGAAACGTTTTTTGCAACAAGGAAAAACACTTATCATTTCATAATATAATTGTCTGGCTAGTTATAAAAACTGAAGAAAATCATCCTAGAAAAACATTTTGGCCCTTGGGTCGCCCCACGGGCAACTTGACGGCAACAAGGGTTTCTAGTGGGTCACTCTCCCCAACCCACCTTTCCCTTGCTAGTTTTGATCATCTGATTTTGAACATTTCTTGATTACACCGTTTTCTCTAGTTCAAATGCTAGTTTTCCGCGACATGTATCGAGGTTTGTGAGCTCACTGATTTGGGCTTTGTTGGGGGTATGGTTCACATATGACAACAAAAGAGGTGGGGTGTGACACCCCCGATTCAATCGTACACTAATCATGCACACAAACGTGTACGATCAAGATCAGGGACTCATGGGAAGATATCACAACACAACTCTAAAAACAAATAAGTCATACAAGCATCATAATACAAGCCAGGGGCCTCGAGGGCTTGAATACGAGTCATCGGAAGCAACACTATCTGAGTACAGACATAAGTTAAACAAGGTGCCATAAGATGGCTAGCACAAACTAGGATACAAATCGAAAGAGGCACATGCCTCCTGCCTGGGATCCTCCTAAACTACTCATGGTCGCCGACGGCGGCCTACACTTAGTAGTAGGCACCTCCGGTGTAGTAGGAGTCGCCGTCGGTGGCGTCTGGCTCCTGGGATCCAACATTTGATTGCGATAACCGAGAAGAATGGAAAGGGGGAAAAGAGGGAGCAAAGCAACCATGAGTACTCATCCAAAGTACTCGCAAGTAAGGATCTACACTACATATGCAATGGTATCAATGAAATGGGTAGTATCTGTGGACTAAACTGGAGAATGCTAGAATAAGAGGGGGATAGCTAGTCCTATCGAAGACTACACTTCTGGCAGCCTCCATCTTGAAGCATATAGAAGAGAGTAGCTGGTAAGTTCACCAAGTATCATCGTCAATGTTTTAAATAGAGGGCTATTGCCAAATAGCGGCGGACCTCAAAATCAACTATAGCGAATCTATAGCGGGCTATTTGTACATGGGACCATTTAGCGGTACCCTAGTTAAAAGGCTATATAGCGGGCTATAGCGGAGCTATAGCCGGCTATTTAAAACATTGGTGGATTTAGACCGGTGTGCTGACCTATCTGTTAGGCCTAGGTGGGGTTGTGACGTGTTGATCTTCCGAGGCCGGGCATGACCCAGGAAAGTGTGTCCAGCCAGAGTGATCGAGAATGTTGGGTAATGTGGTGCATCCCTGCAAGGAAGTTTATCTATTCGAATAGTCGTGTCCCTCGGTAAAAGGACGACCCGGAGTTGTACTTCGACCTTATGACAACTAGAACCGGATACTTAATAAAACACACCCAGACAAGTTCTAGAGACAACCCGGTCTAAATCCTAAGCGCGCAGGGGTCTGGGCCCATCATGTTGGAAATATGCCCTAGAGGCAATAATAAAATGGTTATTATTATATTTCCTTGTTCATGATAATTGTCTATTGTTCATGCTATAATTGTGTTATCCGGAAATCGTAATACATGTGTGAATACATAGACCACAACATGTCCCTAGTGAGCCTCTAGTTGACTAGCTCGTTGATCAATAGATGGTTACAGTTTCCTGACCATGGACATTGGATGTCATTGATAACGGGATCACATCATTAGGAGAATGATGTGATGGACAAGACCCAATCCTAAGCATAGCACAAGATCGTGTAGTTCGTCTGCTAGAGCTTTTCTAAGTGTCAAGTATCATTTCCTTAGACCATGAGATTGTGCAACTCCCGGATACAGTAGGAGTGCTTTGGGTGTACCAAACGTCACAACGTAACTGGGTGGCTATAAAGGTACACTACAGGTATCTCCGAAAGTGTCTGTTGGGTTGGCAGGAATCGAGACTGGGATTTGTCACTCCGTATGACGGAGAGGTATCTCTAGGACCACTCGGTAATGCATCATCATAATGAGCTCAGTGTGACTAAGTAGTTGGTCACGGGATCATGCATTACGGAACGAGTAAAGTGACTTGCCGGTAACGAGATTGAACAAGGTATCGGGATACCGACGATCGAATCTCGGGCAAGTAACGTACCGATTGACAAAGGGAATTGTATACGGGATTGCTTGAATCCTCGACATCATGGTTCATCCGATGAGATCATCATGGAACATGTGGGAGCCAACATGGGTATCCAGATCCCGCTGTTGGTTATTGGCCGGAGAGTTTTCTCGGTCATGTCTGCATGGTTCCCGAACCCGTAGGGTCTACACACTTAAGGTTCGATGACGCTAGGGTTATTAGGAAGACTTATATGTGATTACCGAATGTTTTTCGGAGTCCCGGATGAGATCCCGGACGTCACGAGGAGTTCCGGAATGGTCCAGAGGTGAAGATTTATATGTAGGAAGTTGTCATACGGTCACCAGAAAGGTTTGGGGGCATATCGGTATTGTATCGGGGCCACCGGAGGGGTTCCGGGGGGCCACCGGGAGGGGCCACCTCTCTCGGAGGGCCTAATGGGCCGTAGAGGAAAGGGAACCAGCCCTACATGGGCTGGGAGCATCCCCCCTTGGGCCCATGCGCATAGGGTTGGGGGGGAAACCCTAAAGGGGGCGCCCCCCTTGCTTGGGGGGCAAGCCCCCCCTCTAGATCTCATCTAGAGGGGCCCGACCCCTTCCTCCTTCCCCTATAAATAGAGGGGCAAGGGGAGGGCTGACCACCACATCCAAGGCGCAGCCCCTCCCCTCCCCAACACCTCTCCTCCTCCGCAAGAGCTTGGCGAAGCCCTGCCGGAGTACTGCTGCTCCACCACCACCACGCCGTCGTGCTGCTATTGGAGCCCTCTTCCTCAACCTCTCCCTCCTCCTTGCTGGATCAAGGCGCGGGAGATGTCCTCGCTCCGTACGTGTGTTGAACGCGGAGGTGCCATCCATTTGGCGCTAGGATCATCGGTGATATGGATCACGATGAGTACGACTCCATCATCCCCGTTCTCTTGAACTCTTCCGCTCGCGATCTACAAGGGTATGTAGATGCACTCATCTTCCCTCGTTGCTAGATGACTCCATAGATTGATCTTGGTGATGCGTAGAAAAATTTAAATTTCTGCTATGATCCCCAACAGTGGCATCATGAGCTAGGTCTATGCGTAGTTTCTATGCACGAGTAGAACACAAGTTGTTGTAGGCGTCGATTTTGTCAATTTACTTGCCGTTACTAGTCTTATCTTGATTCGGCGGCATCGTGGGATGAAGCGGCCCAGACCGACCTTACACGTACGCTTACGTGAGACTGGTTCCACCGACTGACATGCACTAGTTGCATAAGGTGGCTAGCGGGTGTCTGTCTCTCCCACTTTAGTCGGATCCGATTCGATCAAAAGGGTCCTTATGAAGGGTAAATAGAAATTGGCATATCACGTTGTGGTTTTGGCGTAGGTAAGAAACGTTCTTGCTAGAAACCTATAGCAGTCACGTAAAAACTTGCAACAACAATTAGAGGACGTCTAACTTGTTTTTGCAGCATATGCCGTGTGATATGATATGGCCAAAAGGATGTGATGAATGATATATGTGATGTATGAGATTGATCATGTTCTTGTAATAGGAATCACGACTTGCATGTCGATGAGTATGACAACCGGCAAGAGCCATAGGAGTTATCTTAATTTATTTATGACCTGCGTGTCAACTTATACGTCATGTAATTACTTTACTTTATCGCTAACTGTTAGCCATAGTAGTAGAAGTAATAGTTGACGAGACAACTTCATGAAGACACGATGATTGAGATCATGATGATGGAGATCATGGTGTCATGCCGGTGATGACGATGATCATGGCGCCCCGAAGATGGAGATCAAAAGGAGCAAAATGATATTGGCCATATCATGTCACTATTTGATTGCATGTGATGTTTATCATGTTTTACATCTTATTTGCTTAGAACGGCGGTAGCATAAATAAGATGATCCCTCACAATAATTTCAAGAAAGTGTTCCCCCTAACTGTGCACCATTGCTAAGGTCCGTTGTTCTGAAGCACCACGTGATGATCGGGTGTGATGGTTCTAACGTTCGCATACAACGGGTGTAAGCCAGATTTACACACGCAAAACACTTAGGTTGACTTGACGAGCCTAGCATGTACAGACATGGACTCAGAACACGGAAGACCGAAAGGTCGAACATGAGTCGTATAGAAGATACGATCAACATGAAGATGTTCACCGATGATGACTAGTCCGTCTCACGTGATGATCGGACATGGCCTAGTTGAATCGGATCATGTATCACTTAGATGACTAGAGGGATGTCTATCTGAGTGGGAGTTCATTGAATAATTTTAAATAGATGAACTTAATTATCATGAACTTAGTCTAAAATCTTTACAATATGTCTTGTAGATCAAATGGCCCACGCTAACGTTGTCCTCAACTTCAACGCGTTCCTAGAGAAAACCAAGCTGAAAGACGATGGTAGCAACTATACGGACTGGGTCCGGAACTTGAGGATCATCCTCATAGCTGCCAAGAAAGCATATGTCCTTGAAGCACCACCCCCAGCAAACCAAGACGTTATGAACGCTTGGCAGTCCCGTGCTAATGATTACTCCCTGGTTCAGTGCGACATGCTTTACAGCTTAGAACCGGGGCTCCAGAAGTGTTTTGAGCAACACGGAGCATATGAGATGTTCCAAGAGCTGAAAATGGTTTTCCAAGCTCATGCCCGGGTTGAGAGATATGAAGTCTCCGAAAAGTTCTATAGTTGTAAGATGGAGAAGAATAGTTCCGTCAACGAGCACATACTCAAAATGTCTGGGTTGCACAACCGCTTTTCTCAGCTGGGAGTTAATCTCCCGGATGATGCGGTCGTTGACATAATCCTTCAGTCGCTCCCACCTAGCTACAAGAGCTTTGTGATGAACTTCAATATGCAGGGGATGGAAAAGACCATTCCTGAGGTATATTTTCAATGCTGAAATAAGCGGAGGTGGAAATCAAAAAGGAACATCAAGTGTTGATGGTGAATAAAACCACTAAGTTCAAGAAAGGCAAGGGTAAAAAGAACTTCAAGAAGGACGGCAAGGGAGTTGCCGCACCCGGTAAGCAAGCTGCCGGGAAGAAGCCAAAGAATGGACCCAAGCCCGAGACTGAGTGTTTTTATTGCAAGGGAAGTGGTCACTGGAAGCGGAACTGCCCCAAGTACTTAGCGGACAAGAAGGCCGGCAACACCAAAGGTATATGTGATATACATGTTATTGATGTGTACCTTACTAGTACTCTTAGTAGCTCCTGGGTATTTGATACCGGTGCGGTTGCTCATATTTGTAACTCAAAACAGGAGCTGCGGAATAAGCGGAGACTGGCGAAGGACGAGGTGACGATGCACGTCGGGAATGGTTCCAAGGTCGATGTGATCGCCGTCGGCACGCTACCTCTGCATTTACCTACGGGATTAGTTTTAAACCTCAGTAATTGTTATTTAGTGCCAGCTTTGAGCATGAACATTGTATCAGGATCTCATTTAATACGAGATGGCTACTCGTTTAAATCCGAGAATAATGGTTGTTCTATTTATATGAGAGATATGTTTTATGGTCATGCCCCGCTGGTCAATGGTTTATTCTTATTTAATATCGAATGTGATGTTACACATATTCATAGTGTGGATACCAAAAGATGTAAGGTTGATAATGATAGTCCCACATACTTGTGGCACTGCTGCCTTGGTCACATTGGTGTCAAACGCATGAAGAAACTCCATGCAGATGGACTTTTGGAGTCTCCTGATTATGAATCATTTGACACGTGCGAACCATGCCTCATGGGCAAAATTACCAAGACTCCATTCTCCGGAACAATGGAGCAAGCAACCAACTTATTGGAAATCATACATATTGATGTGTGCGGTCCAATGAATGTTGAGGCTCGGGGTGGCTATCGTTATGTTCTCACCCTCACTGATGACTTGAGTAGATATGGGTATGTCTACTTAACGAAACACAAGTCTGAGACCTTTGAAAAATTCAACGTAGTGCCACACTACGCTTATCTCAAGCTCAAGATGCCCGGCCCATGCGGCGTCATCACAGTCAATGGCAACATGGAACGCTCCCTCCGAATAGAGGAGCACACCGCCGCCCTAGCAGTAGAGGTACAGAGCGGCCTTCTCCAGCAGCACCATAGTGTGGTGCCGATCCCCTGGACACCATCAAAAGGTCCCGAACTACACTGCAGTACGACAGCACGGCTCGTCAAGAGCTCGATTAGCAATTCGGCCTTCGTCTCAGTCCCGATGAAGTAGTGACATTCGTACCACACATACATAATTACGCACTCGAAATTCCATGGACATCGACGGAGGCACAAGCTAACCCAGGATCTACAGTTCGGCTAGACCGACCCCGGACACACCTTTTTCTTTCGGTTTCAGGTTCCTTTTCCCACGAGCCTGATCTCCAGTTCCTTCGAAGGGGGCATGCAGCATAGGCGTGCAGGGTACCCTCCATAGGTTCTTCTTGACGGTATTTTTACTTATTATCCCGGAACCTGCATCCTGCTCCCTCTTGATTCCGGCATGTTAAATAGTCTGGGTGTTTAGTGCAATATCTGTATAAGATACGCCTTTACATATCCATTCAGTTATGATAAAAATGATTTGCGGCCCAGTTTCTATGGTTTTTCGCTTTTTACTTGATTTCATTTCGATCTGCTTATCAGCCGTATCGGTACTCTTTTGTACGTCTCATATTCGCCAGGGGCTGCTTATCGCCCCACAATACGGCAGCAAAGTCCGAACACTTTTTATACATATAGTTCGGCACCCCGAATTTAGCATTATATGCATTGGCTCCGAATCAAGTCTTTGGTCAATAGTTGGGTTGCCCGGCTCCTGTGCTTGCTACCCTATGTTCCGCTCTATCGGCTAGGGTAGTAAAGGGAGAACTACTTTGATTGTGCCCTGGCCTTGACCGGATGAGCACCTCAGTAGAGAAAGCCGAAAACTGACTGTCATGATACGGCGAGAGCCGGTCAGCTATTCGAGGGTTGAAAAATCATTGGAGGTTTCTTCCGCGTCACGCGAAGGATCGGCACTTCCCGATCAGATGCTGACAGCACCCTTGCCTGGACCAGGGGCTGCGCACGTTCTTAATTATAAAACTCCTATGGCTAAGTGAGGGCGTTTAAGCTGTACAGTCTGATTGCCTTGTTCGTTGCGCTAAACAACTCCTCCAAAGGATCAAGATTGTTTAAGATTGGATCAAGATTGTTTAGATCCCATCCCGAACACCTCCGTACTACCTACGTGAGGGCAGAAGCCGACGACTGGCCAACCCTCAGATGATAAATAACACGACAGCATAGGAGGAAACAATTAAAGCATAATAATATTACATTACAGACTTTGTTTCCATAATACAATGCACGGGCTACATGAATACATTCATTCAAAAATAATGTCCCGCGAACATTGAGCCGCCGCAAGTCGAGACCCTTCTATGACATCTGCAAAATATCTCTCAGGTGTGCGGTGCTCCTTACCCTCCGGAGGCCCGCTGGAAACTTCAACAACGTTCACCTTCGCCCACCACATCTTGCAGCAAGAAGGCCATACGTGCACCTTAAATACAGGCAGAGCGCTTGACGACGTCCAGCCGCGGACAGGCTTCTACTAGCCGCCTCACAAGTCCGAAGTAGCTGCCGGGCATAGCTTCGGCTGGCCATAGCCGGATTATCAAATCCTTCATGGCTAGTTCGGCCACCCTGTGCAGCTCCAACAACTGCTTCAGCTGATCGGTGAAGGACACAGGATGCTCTGGCGTCGCATACTGCGTCCAGAAGAGCTTCTCCGTCAAACCTCCTACTTCGGCTCGGTAGAACTCTGCTGCGTCTGCTACGCTATGTGGTAAATCCGCAAAAGCCCCTGGGGAACTCCGAACCCGGGTTAGTAAAAGGTATTGCTTCTCCGCATACTTGCTTTGCATCTTAAAAGCCTTACCCACTGTGATCTTCCTAGCCTCCTGGATATCCTGGAGGGAGGCTTGGCTCTCATTCCGTGCGGTCTCCGCGCTCTAACGAGCCTTGGAGAGTTCGGCCTTTTGAACCGATGCATCATTCTCCAAGGTCTCACATTTTTCACCATGTCTTGGAACTCCTGTTGGACCTCCTTGACTCGGGCGTCGATCTTTTTCCGAGAGACTTGCTGCTCAATGGCCCGCCACCTCGGTTGTGGCCCCTGCACATATTTGAACATTACGGTCAGTCCGCAGTGCTTGTTCTTTCTAAGCACACAGCAAGACGTTACTCACCTTGCTTCTCCTGAAGCCGCATTTTAACCTCGCTGTCGGTGTCAAAACCGGCGGATCTCGGGTAGGGGGTCCCGAACTGTGCGTCTAAGGCGGATGGTAACAGGAGGCAGGGGACACGATGTTTTACCCAGGTTCGGGCCCTCTTGATGGAGGTAAAACCCTACATCCTGCTTGATTTATTCTTGATGATATGAGTATTACAAGAGTTGATCTACCACGATATCGGAGAGGCTAAACCCTAGAAGCTAGCCTATGGTATGATTGTATGTTTTCCTACGGACTAAAACCCTCCGGTTTATATAGACACCAGAGGGGGCTAGGGTTACACAAGGTCGGTTACAAAGAAGGAGATATACATATCCGTATTGCCTAGCTTGCCTTCCACGCCAAGTAGAGTCCCATCCGGACACGAGACGAAGTCTTCAATCTTGTATCTTCATAGTCTAACAGTCTGGCCAAAGGATATAGTCCGGCTGTCCGGAGACCCCCTAATCCAGGACTCCCTCAGTAGCCCCTGAACCAGGCTTCAATGACGATGAGTCTGGCGTGCAGTATTGTCTTTGGCATTGCAAGGTGGGTTCCTTCTCCGAATACACCACGGAAGAATTTGAATACAAGGATAGTGTCTGACCCTGTAAAATAAGTTCCACATACCACCATAAAGAGAATAATATTTCCACAAATCTAATCTGCGGACACATGTTGGCAACATGACATTATGCCATGGCCCGGTGATTATTCGAACCGTTTCCTTTAACTAGCCCCGCACATAACGCGAGGCAGTTTTTTGACACGTCTTGTCAAAGCAGAGATCGTGTCCCCCTTATTACGGGATTCTCATCATTACGGGAGTGGGTAACCCAACCGCGCCATCGATTACGACGCTTGGGGGATAAGCGAGTTTTACCAGGCTAGTGGGGGCGCATAGTTTCGGCCGCCCTTATAAAGGGACAAGGTTTAACCTTTTTCTACCCACGCCTTATTCCTTCTTGCTCATCCACTCTTGCGCACTCGAGCTCCAATGCCCAAGCCCACGTCCTTCCCCTCAACCTTCTCCAATCATGTCTGAAGCGGGAGGCAAATGGTTGGCTTCCTCCGTTACGGAGGGACACATCAAGAAGCTGCGCAGAGCCGGATACATGGCCGCGAATATCGCGCATCGGCTGCCCGCTGCGGGGCAGATCGTTCCTACCCCTGAACCTCATGAGAGGGTAGTCTTCCTCCACCACTTCCTCCGCGGACTGGGGTTTCCCCTCCATCCATTCGTCCGTGGTCTCATGTTCTACTACGGGCTGGACTTCCATGATCTGGCCCCAAACTTCGTCCTCAACATTTCGGCGTTCATCGTCGTGTGTGAGGCTTTCCTCCACATCCGGCCCCACTTTGGCCTATGGTTAAAGACCTTCAATATCAAGCCGAAGGTGATGGGTGGCCAACAAGAAGAATGCGGCGGAGCCATGGTGGGAAAGATGCCCAATGTTATATGGCTTGAAGGCTCCTTCGTGGAGACCATAAAGGGGTGGCAATCGGCGTGGTTCTACATCACCGAGCCGCACGACGCCAAATGGGTGGCTGCCCCCAAGTTTCGATCCGGAATCCCCACACGGCTCACCTCCTGAAAAGAGAAGGGCCTGTCCTGGGGTTCATCGATAGAGCTGGACAGACTCCAGAAATGTATCCGAAATATGGCAGGCAAGAAGCTCAAGCTTGTCAACATAGTCCAGGTCATGCTCATCCGCCGGATCCTCCCGTGCCAACAACTGGAGTTCAACTTGTGGGAGTTCGACCCGGCCCAGCACCAGACTCTGAGCGAGCTCTTCGACACGACGCACAAGGACGTCTAGAAGGTGCTGTTCAAGGGCGCCGAGGTCCCTCCCTCTCTCACCGAGGACCGCGAGCTAAGCGCGAAGCACCGAGCGCATTCGGTGAGTTCTATACATCCGGTAGGATATTTATTTCCCCTAGCTTAACCATGCGCGGGGTCTGAGCTCCATGCCTTTGACAGGACTAGGTGGAGACGTCGGGGCAGATTAACTGTCCGGCCCCTCTGCCCGAAGACACTGCGGACGCTCTCCTGACGGAGATGCTGACTCCGGCTCCTTACAAGGTGTCGGAGAAGACCAAGAAGGCCAAGGGAACCTGAAAGAGTTCCCGACGCCAGGTGTTATCGGACTCATCGTGTGATAACTCCGCGACGCACTCCTCCCCCGAAGACGAGGAGGAAGATGAAGATGCTCCCCCTCCAGTCGGGGGAAACAAGAAAAGGAAGGCCGCCCCAACCGGGAGAGGGGGGGCGAAGGGTCCAAGAAGGGAAGGACTCTCCTTCCCGACTACTCCACCACCGCCGCCGAAGGCGAAGACGAGTGGCTGCTCAGGTCCAAGCCCCTAGCGAAGTCGTAAGTATTCGGATGCGAGAATAACTCATAGCATACCTTTGTCACACTGCTTCTCCTAACGCCAAATTATGATTATGCTGACCGCCACGAGCCCGTATCGACGTATCTTCGGACGACTCCCTGGGCTCGTCGGATATGGATAGCGATCCACTTCCGACCGCCACCTTCCCTTGCCCTACAGACAATGCCGATGTATTGTCTCAAGAGGCACCGGGTCGAGGGGAGACAGTCCTGGAGGCGCCTCAAGGCGACATTCCGGATTCCGGGAGCAGAGGGAGCAAGGCTCCCGAGGGCTCCGAGTTCGGCCCTCGGCCGAACACCACGTCGGAACCTCCAGTGGTTCCAGACTCAGGCAGGTGGCCTCCTTCCAAAAGGGGCAAGACGCCTGTGACGGTGACCTCTGTCCATCCAGAGGCACCGGACAGTCTGCTAGGAGCGCTTCACAGCGCTTCCATCAACGAAGAGCACCGCACTATTATGAGTGCGGTGGTCCAGAAGGTTTAGTCCGCCAAGAGCGGACTGACTGAAGCCTGTGCCAACCTTCTAACAGGCTTTGAGGTAAGTTTTTGAAATATGGGGAAACATACTACAGCATAGACAGTAGCCCCTGATGCTCTATTCGGTGTTCACAGAGAAAAGCCAAACGGAGGATCAAACAATATCGCAGGAGTCTAATATAAGTATGTCAATATGCGTATGCAGGCTTCACTGCTGGCCTCTGCCGCACTAACTGCGGAGGTTGCCGCACTGAAGCAGGACCTTAAAGGGTCCAAGGACGAGCTCGGCCTTGCCAAGAGGCAGCTCGAGGAGAACAAAGGTAAGTAGTACCTAGTCCGTGGATATGTGTAAAAAGAATGCGATTGCAAAATGACAGGATCATCGTAAATTTGCCAGGGGCCACAACCGAGGTGGCGACCCTGAAGCAGCGCTATCCGAGGCCGAAAACAAAGCGGCCAAGGAGCGCACCGAGCGGGAAAGGCATGACGCACGGGTGGGCGAGGTGGAGCAAGAGCTCCACGCTCTCGTGACGAAGCACGAGGCGTTGGAGCTTGACTTGAAGACGCGAGAGTCCGAGCTTGCCGTGGCCCTTGAGAGCGCAAAGAATGCCAAGGTCGAAGCCCAAAAGTCCCTCCAAGAGATTGATGCGATGAAGAAGATAGCGGCGGGTAAGGCATTCTATATGCAAGGCAATCATGTGAAAGTAAATTACCTATTACTTACCTGAATCCGGAGCTCTCCAGAAGCATTCGCAGATTTGCCCCGCAGCGTGTAGGATGCCGCACAGTTTTACCAGGCCGAGGAGGGAAGCTCAATGGAGAAGCTGTACTGGTCTTAGTATACTAGGACCGAACACCTGATGTCTCTGAGCGACCAGCTGAAGCAACTGGTCGAGCTGCACAAGGCGGCCGAACAGGCCATGAAGGGCTTTATAGTCCGGATGTGGCCTGGCGACGCCCTTCCCAACAGCTACTTCGGCCTTGTGAGGCGGCTTGTGGATGCCTGCCCACGCCTGGAAGTCATCAAGCGGTCCGTCTACATCGATGGTGCACGCCGGGCTTCTGCCCGTGTGAAGGTGCAATGGGCCAAGCTGGACGCCGTGAAGCTGATTAAGGAAGGGCCGCCGGAGGGCAAGGAGCATCGCCACCCCGAGATGTACTATGAGGGTGTCCTGAAGGGTGCTCGTCTCGTAGCGGACAAGTGTACAAAAGATATAATATTCGAGTAAACTCGCTCGTGTAATCTTGTATTTATGAAAACTTGTTCATATGTGCTATGCAACACTTGTTTGAATTTAAAATATTACCTTCTGTTCGGCTGTTTATCAAATCTGAGAGATGGCTAGTCGTCGGCTTCCGCCCCCACGCCATGAGTGCTGGGGTGTTCGGGATAAACCTGAGCACTCTTGTTCCCATTGTTGGGTCCTTCAAGGGAGGTGCTCAGCACACCGAACAAGGCAATCAGACTATAATGCGTTATCACTCTCACTTAGCCATAGAATTCTATAATTTTAAATTTCGGCGAAGCCCCTAGTATTCGGAAGGCCGAATTCGGGGCGCGATACACGCCTTAAGCCGGACAGGGCCGACTCCTCGCTCTAAGTGGCATAAGCCTTTAGGGACTCGAAACCTCTCGAACAGCGACCAGTCTCTCGCCTTATCATGACAGTCAGTTTTTTTGCTTTCTCTACTAAGGTGCTTAGCCCAGCAGAACCGGGGCACAATCGCAGTAGTTCTCCCAGTGCTACCTTAGCCGATATAGCGGAACGTAAGGTACCAAAACATGGGAGTCGGGCAAACCCAACTATTCACCCAAGACATGATTCGGAGTTGATGCATATAATGTTATAAGTTTGGGGTGCCGCACTGTCGAAAGTGTTCGGACTTCTCACGCCGTATTATGGGGTATGCTTAAGCCCCTAGCGTATTGGCCGTACCAGAGTGTACGGGTTATGGATGTCATGAATGAACATATATATATATATATATATATATATATATATATATATATATATAAAGGAAGAATGCAATAATAGTCTTAATGCTATGCATATTTTATTCAAAAAGGTGTGTTAAAGCAGAATGATACAAGTAGTGCGAGAAGCAAAAAGTAGGACTGTTTGACATGTTCCTTCCAAGGGCAAGCTGAGGAATAGTATTAAAGCAAATATTTCACTCGTTATCGTAATCCACCTGGGAGTTCTGTGGTGTGACATAGCTTTCTGCCTCCTTGGTTGCTGCATCATGTGTTCGGCAATCATGCTGCCGGACAGGGTCTCCAGAGATTAAAGTCCTGAAAGAGAAAAATAACAAAGCGGGAAGCCCCTAGTGCGGTTTAAGCCGCGACTTGGGGCGTGCCGCTGTTGTGCCCCCCTCCTCGCCTGTGCCCATGGTATTTTTAATGCGTAATTATGCACGCGTGGCACAGATTTTGCCGTTTGGCTGGGGCCAGGGTGCGGGCCGCATTGCTATGCGAGCTTGGGACGTGCCAGCGGTCTAGTTGCCGATTGCTCCGGGCGCGCTTGAAGTTGTCCGGGTCCTTAATCGCCGAACTAGTGGATTGCCTTAAGAGGCTGCTTTGCGCTTCTGCTGCGAGGGCCGTAGTGTGCTCCTCCGTGCGGAGAGAACGCTCTGTGTTTCCATTGACTGTGATGACCCCCCGAGGTCCTGGCATCTTGAGCTTGAGATATGCATAATGCGGCACCGCATTGAATCTTGCAAATGCGGTTCGCCCGATCAGTGCATGGTAGCCGCTGCGGAACGGGACTATGTCGAAGATTAACTCTTCGCTTCGGAAGTTATCCGGAGATCCGAAGACCACTTCCAGTGTGACTGAGCCTGTGCAATGGGCCTCTACACCTGGTATGACGCCTTTAAAGGTCGTTTTAGTGGGTTTGATCCTTGAGGGGTCTATACCCATTTTGCACACTGTGTCCTGATAGAGCAGGTTCAGGCTGTTGCCGCCATCCATTAGGACTCAAGTGAGGTGAAATCCGTCACTGATTGGGTCTAGGACCAGTGCAGCGAATCCGCCATGATGGATACTAGTGGGGTGGTCCCTGCGATCGAAGGTGATCGGACAGGAGGACCATGGGTTGAACTTGGGGGCGACTGGCTCCAACGCATATACGTCCCTGAGCGCACGCTTCTGCTCCCTCTTGGGGATGTGGGTTGCGTATATCATGTTAACCATCCGCACTTGTGGGGGGAACCTCTTCTGTCCTCCGGTGCTCGGCCGCCGGGGCTCCTCCTCGTCATCGCTATGTGACCCCTTATCTTTGTTTTTGGCATTTAATTTGCCGGCCTTCTTGAACACCCAATAGTCCCTGTTGGTGTGGTTGGCTGGCTTGTCGGGGGTGCCATGTATTTGACACAAGCGATCGAGTATACTGTCCAAACTGGACGGGCTCGGAGTGCTTCTTTTGAATAGCTTTTTCCGCTGACCGGGCTTAGAGCCTTTGAATCCTGCATTGACTGCCATATCCTCGGTATTGTCGCTGTTAATGCGGCGCTTATGCTTGTTGCGACATGACCTGCCATTGCCGTCCTTGGTATCTTAGGTACCATGGTTCTTTGATATGTTATTACTGCGAGCCAGCCAGCTGTCTTCTCCCGTGCAAAAGCGGGTCATGAGTGTCGTGAGGGCTGCCATAGATTTTGGCTTTTCCTGACCAAGGTGCCGGGCTAGCCACTCATCGCGGATGTTGTGCTTGAAAGCTGCTAGGGCCTCTGCATCCGGAGAGTCGATGATTTGATTTTTCTTTGTTAGGAACCGTGTCCAGAATTGCCTGGCCGATTCCTCTGGCTGCTAAATTATGTGGCTCAAGTCATCAGCATCTGGTGGTCGCACGTAAGTGCCCTGAAAGTTGTCGAGGAATGCGGCTTCCAGATCTTCCCAACAGCCAATGGACTCTGCTGGCAAGCTGTTGAGCCAATGCCGAGCTGGTCCTTTGAGTTTGAGTGGGAGTTATTTGATGTCGTGTAGGTCATCACCGCGGGCCATGTGGATGTGCAGGAGGAAATCCTCGATCCATACCGCAGGATCTGTTGTGCCGTCGTATGATTCTATATTTACGGGTTTGAAACCCTCTAGGATTTGATGATCCATTACTTCGTCTGTGAAGCATAAGGGATGTGCGTCGCCTCTGTATTGGGCTATATCGCGACGCAGCTTGAATGAGTCTTGCCCGCTGTGTTCGGCCCTGCCGGACTTACTTTTACTGTATCCGGCGTGATGATTATTGTCTCGCATAGTGGCGCGCCCTCGTGATCCGTAGATCGATCTTGCATGTTTTGCTTTGTCCTCCAATACGTCTCATAGGTCTGGCGCATTTCCCCATGCCTTTTTATTTGAATGACGTCGGGGTGTGGGCTGAGCTTTTGGCTGGAATGTCTCTCTGTCGCGGCCACGAGGTGACCGATCAACCGCGTCATACGCCGGGGATGTAGGTTTTGGTGCTTCCTCCTCCAGTCGGGGTAGCAACCTGCATTTTGGGTAACTCTTGGAGGGGCGTTCGAGTTTATACTCTTCGGCCGCCAGGACTTCAGTCCATCTGTCAGCTAGCAGATCTTGATCAGCTTGAAGCTGCTGCTGCTTTTTCTTAAGGCTATTTGCCGTGGCTATAAGCCTGCGCTTGAAGCGCTCTTGTTCAATGGGATCCTCTGGCACAGCGAATTCATCATCGCCGAGGCTTGCCTCGTCTTCGGAGGGGGGCATGTAATTATCATCCTCTATCTCTCCATCTGCCGCTCTCTCAGGAGGGCTGGCTCCTCCGTCCTCCTGCTCTAAATCTTGCTGGAGGGGATTATTGTTGTCTTCGGCACTGTCCAGAGTGCTATTATCTTCGGTGCCGGTATCACCACTTTTGCCTTGGCGGGACTTAGAGCGGCGCCGCTGACGCCGGCGCTTGGGTTGCTTCTTGGAGGGGTCATCCTCCATTGTCTCATCGCCATTGCCTTCTTTGGGTGTGTCCTCCATGTATATATCGTATGATGAGGTGGCTGTCCACTGCCCTGTGGGAAGTGGTTCCTCTTCGACCCCCGCATCGTCGTCCATACCGTCGATGTATTCGGAGTCGAAGTCGAGCATGTTGGTTAAGTCATCGACAGTGGCTACTAAGTGGGTGGTGGGTGGGCGGCGAATTTCTTCGTCATCCGCATCCCCATCCTGCCGGACGTAGTTCGGCCAGGATCCTTCTGACAAGGAAAGAGACCTTAATGAGTTCAGTATGTCACCGAAGGGCGAGTGCTGAAAAATATCCGCGGAGGTAAACTCCATGATCGGCGCCAAATCGGATTCGATAGGAACGGGCGCAGGCGGTTCGGAGTCCGTGGCCGGAGAAGGATCCTGTAGTTTGGCAACATGGCTCTCGTGAAGGGTAAGGTCAATATTTGGCTCGATCGCCGCAGAGTGTACGACCTCCGTGACGGTGTCTATCTGCCCGTCCACGGATGGCAAAACAGGCTCCGAATTGAGGGTCGGAGCGGCTGCCGATGCGATCTCCTGAATATGGTCCGATGGTAGAGCTAAATCGTACTCATCGTGACCTTGTGGTGCACAAGGCAGGGGCTCGAATCCGTCGAAGATAAAGTCTCCGCGGATATCGACCGTGTAGTTTAAGCTTCCAAACCTGACTTGGTGGCCAGGGGCGTAACTTTCGATCTGCTCCAGATGGCCAAGTGAGTGTGCCCGCAGTGCGAAGCCGCCGAACACAAAGATCTGTCTGGGGAGAAAAGTCTCACCCTGGACTGCATCTCTATCGATGATCGTAGGAGCCATCAAGCCTAACGGAAACGACACAGAGGGACTCTCAATGAAAGCACCAATGTCGGTGTCAAAACCGGCGGATCTCGGGTAGGGGGTCCCGAACAGTGCGTCTACGGCGGATGGTAACAGGAGGCAGGGGACACGATGTTTTACCCAGGTTCGGGCCCTCTTGATGAAGGTAAAACCCTACGTCATGCTTGATTTATTCTTGATGATATGGGTATTACAAGTGTTGATCTACCACGAGATCGGAGAGGGTAAACCCTAGAAGCTAGCCTATGGTATGATTGTATGTTATCCTACGGACTAAAACCCTCCGGTTTATATAGACACCAGAGGGGGCTAGGGTTACACAAGGTCAGTTACAAAGGAGGAGATATACATATCCGTATTGCCTAGCTTGCCTTCCACGCCAAGTAGAATCCCATCTGGACACGAGACGAAGTCTTCTATCTTGTATCTTCATAGTCTAACAGTCCGGCCAAAGGATATAGTACGGCTGTCCGGAGACCCCCTAATCCAGGACTCCCTCACTCGCCGAGCTCGTTCTCGGCCCGCTCCAGCCTCTGCTTTAATCCAGAGACTTCGGCAGAATGCGAGGTTGCGGCCAATAGCGACGCCTGCTTATGCATACATGTTATGTTAGTCTCCTACATCATAGGATTGATCCTTTGTCCGGTTCTTCTATCCGAACACCGGACAGTGTCTCAGGGGCTACTGACTACACGGGGATTTTTCCTCTTTCTACATCACTTACCTCAAAACCTGTTAACAGGCTGCCGCATGCCTCATTCATTCCGCTCTTGGCAGACTGAACTTTCTCGATCACATCACCCATAAGGACACGATGCTCGTCTACGACGAAGGCGCTTCGTAGCGCCCCCATCAGATCATCCGACGCTCCTGGATGGACAGGAGCCACCGGTGGAGGCGGCACACCCCCCTCTTTCAAGGGAGCTGCTCGCCCGACTCCGTAGCCATATGGGGCTCCGGAACCGTATTCGGCTAAGGGCCGATCTGGATACGGCCCTCTTCGCCAGTCTCCATGGGAATTGGATCCCCCATATGTCCGACAGTGTAGGTATGGCCTTGTGGCGCCTCCCGAACAATGTCCTGGGCTCCTCCCTTCAGAGCGGTCCTCCGGGACAGCACTTCAGTGTGTCCCTAGCCCCGGGGGAGTAAGATGCGGTGGTGACCTGCTCACCATCTCTGATGAAGCCAACGAACCTCTAGAGGAGGATTGCTGGATAAGATCATGTGCCGGACTGCAATGGTGTAGTTAACCATGTTAAAATAATAAAGAGGAAGAGCTGATGTGCGCATCAATAAGCCGTGTCACTCAAGAGGTGGCCTGAGGCTTAGTGCGGGGGCGGCGTTCCGAACTGTTGTCAACGTCCCATGTGGTGTTGGCCGCTGGGACGCCCTTCCCCTTCTCGGGCGCTTCTGCCTCCAGATGCGCTGAAGCTTCCCTCTTCTTCTTCTTCCCTCCTTAGGGGGAGGATTGTTTTCTTCCTCCTCTTCTCCTTCCTTGTCGTCGTCCTCAGGGACGGAGGATTGGGTCTCATCGTCTTTGGACGGCACGTCCGAAGCGCCCTTACGACGGGGGCCACTTTTGGCCTCCTTGGCCTTCCCCTTGGCCTTCTTCTCCGGCGCCTTATATGGCGCCGGCACCAGCATCTTCGCTAGACGCGGGATGACTGGTTCTTCAGGCAACGGATCCAGACACTGTATCCGCTTTGCCCTCTTCGTCCAGTCCTGAAAGAGAAAAAATAAAAGCTCAGGCATTGCCCTTGCAATAAACAGGCATGGAATACATTAAAAAGACATACTCACTGGCAGGATGCTTAGCGTCGTGTCCGCGATCTGAATCCGCGGCCGACGGTTTTTCGTTGCCCTTAAAGAGCAACCTCCACGCGTCTTCATGAGTAGTCTTGAAGAGCCTGACCAAGGTTTGGTGCTTCTTCGGATTGAACTCCCACAAAGGGTGGCTTCGGTGTTGGCATGGGAGAATCCGGCGAACTAACATCACCTGGATTACATCTACGAGCTTGACGTTCTTGGCTATCATTCTTCGAACACGCGTCTGCAATGCTATTACCTCATCGGATGAACCCTAGTCGGGACTCTTCTCGACCCAGGAGGTGAGTCGCGTAGGAGCACCGGAACAGAATCCAGCAGCCACGGCCCAGGAGGTGCCGCGGGGTTCTGTGATATAGAACCATTGTCTCTGCCACTCCTTCACTGTCTCCACAAAAATGCCTTTCGGCCAAGAGATGTTGGGCAGCTTGCTCACCATGGCTCCTCCACACTCCGCGTGTTGGCCATCCACCACCTTCGGCTTCACGTTGAAGACTTTGAGCCATAAGCCGAAGTGGGGGTGAATGCGGAGGAAGGCCTCGCACACGACGATGAATGCCGAGATGTTAAGGAAGGAATTCGAGGACAGATCATGGAAATCCACCCCATAATAATACATCAGCCCACTGACAAAGGGGTGGATTGGGAACCCCAGCCCGCGGAAGAAATGAGGGAGGAATACTACCCTCTCGTTGGGCTCCGGTGTGGGAACGATTTGTCCCTCGGCCGACAAGCGGTGGGTGATTCCCTTCGCCAAATATCCGGCCACCCGGAACTCAGTAATGCCCTCCTTCGTGACGGAGGAGACCATCCACTTGCCCTGACCACTGGATCCAGACATGGTTGCTTGAGTGGAATGGAGATTGGAACTTGGGCGCTGGAGCTCGAGATCGGGAAGGCAGAGACAGAGAGAAAGCATGAGAAGAGGAAGGGGGAATCCTTATCTCCTTATAAAGGCAGCCAATATTAAATGCCTCCTCACCCGCCTTAAGATTCGCCTATTCCCAAGGGCTGTGTAAGCGACACGGCTGGGTTACCCATGTCCGCATTGATGAGAATCCCGCAATAAGGGGACACGATCTCTGCTTCGACGAGACGTGCCCATTGCAACCGTGTCTTGGAACATGGGACAACGGTTCGAAATTATGACCAGACGGACATATTGTTACGTTGCAAAGAGCTGTCAGCAAATTAGACTCGTGTAAAAATATATATATTCTCTCTACGATTGTGCATGGTGTGTGACAGGTCCGGATACAATCATCACATCCGAAGACTATCTTGGAGTTTGGATAAAGCGGAACCCGCCTTGCAATGCCGAAGACAATCAGCGCGCCGGACTCCTCGTCATTGAAGCCAGGTTCAGGGGCTACTGAGGGAGTCCTGGACTAAGGGGTCCTCGGGCATCCGGCCTCTTATCTATTGGGCCGGACTGATGGGCAGTGAAGACATGAAGGCCGAAGACTATACCTGTGTCCAGATTGGACTCTACTTGGCGTGGAATGCAAGCTAGGTGACTGACTATGAAGATTCCCTCTTATGTAGCCGACCTCATGTAACCCTAGATCTCTTCGGTGTCTATATAAACCGAAGAGCACAGTTCGGATAGGACAGATTCATTACCATATACTCATAGGCTAGAGTTTTAGGGTTTAGCCATTATGATCTCGTGGTAGATCAACTCTTGTAACACTCATATTGATCAAGATCAATCAAGCAGGAAGTAGGGTATTACCTCCATAGAGAGGGCCCGAACCTGGGTAAACATTGTGTCCTCCGTCTCCTATTACCATCGATCCTAGACGCATAGTTTGGGACCCCCTACCCGAGATCCGCCGGTTTTGACACCGACACCAACCACGAAGGGAATATCATATCGCATCTCCGGAAAAGGCAAGAGTCAGAGTTATAAATATGGAAAGTTGTATCCGGGGCGTTACATGGGGAGTCCTCTGGATTGGAGTGGTTGGACACTGCGCATTATGGAAATCGCCATGACTTCAATTATGGACAGTACGGACTGGGCGAGTACCTTTATCTTGTCCATTAACTTCTTAACTTCTACACTGTCTTCCTCCTCGAGGCTCCGGGGGCGCTAGCTGTGGCGATTCTTTAATGGGCTATTGGAAAATTCAGGTAGGCCATGTCGGATTGGGTCCGAAAGAACAACGTCTTCAATATAGAACCACTCCGAGGGCCACTCCTTGGATGCCTTCTTAGGGGTTCCGGAAAGATATCCTGTTCCGGCTATGCGCCATACTTCGATGCCGCCCAGCTCGAATACGGATCCCTTATGGGAGCAAGGTATGAGGCAGAAAAGCTTCCTCCATAGCTCGAAATGGGCCTCGCAGCCTAGGAACAGCTCGCAAAGTGCGACAAAACCCACGATGTGCAGAGTGGAGCCCGGCGTGAGATTGTGCAATTGAAGGACATAGTACTCCAGGAGACCTCGGAGGAAAGGATGGATCGGAAATCCAACGCCTCTTAGGAGAAAGGAAACGAAACATACTCGCTCCCCTTTTGAAGGGTTTTGGAAATTTCCTGCCAGGGCTTCGCCAGTAAAGGAGGTTAATCCCACCCGAACGAGGACTAGATCCATAGGTGGGAGGTAGTCGTGCACCTGGAGCGTGGTCAGTTGGGCATGGGATACAGAGCTGTAACACCCTCGATGCGACTATAGCTCCCACGTGTCGAGGCACGACTTAGAGACATAATCGCATTGAAGGCATATGTCGCAAGTTAGGCAATCTTCACAACATCCCATGGAATAATAATAAAAGGGGAGATAACATAGTTGGCTTACACTCGCCACGTCAATCAAGTACATAAATAACATTACAACATCCAAACACTCATGGCCCGACTATGGCGCCAAAATGAAAGAGAACCCAACTTGCGACACGGTCCCAATCACCCCCAACTGGGCACCACTACTGATCATCGGGAAAGGAAACATAGTATCGTTGAGAGTCTTCGTCGAACTCCCACTTGAGCTCACACGCGTCTCCTGGAGCGGAATCATCAGGCCCTGCATTTGGTGTAATAGTAATCTGTGAGCCACAGGGACTTAGCAATCTCGCACCCTTGCGATCAAGACTATTTAAGCTCATAGGTAAGACAAGGTAAAATACGAGTGGAGCTGCAGCAAGCGACTAACAAGTATGGTGGCTAACTTATTCGCAAAAGAGAGCGAGAAGAGGAGGCAAAGCGCGAGCGAGAAACTAGCGAGCAACCTGCACAAACATTACTCCAACACCGTGTCCACTTCCCGGACTCCGCCGAGAAGAGGCCATCACGGTAACACACTCAGTTGATTCATTTTAAATTAAGTTAAGGTTCAAGTTATCTACAACCAGACATTAACAAATTCCCATCTGCCCATAACAGCGGGCATGGCTTTCGAAAGTTCAATCCCTGCAGAGGAGTCCTAACTTAGCCCATGACAAGCTCTCACGGTCAACGAAGGAATAGACCTCCTCCCAAGACATTCCGATCAGACTCGGTATCTCGGTAACTCAAGACACTTCGACAGGTTAAAACAAGACCAGCAACACCGCCCGAATGTGCCGACAAATCCCGATAGGAGCTGCACATAACTCTTTCTCAGGGCACACTCAGATTGTCCTAGGTACGGGTAGGCCAGCCCAGAGTTGCCCTGGTGGCCACCGGTAGCTGACAGGTGGACCAACACTCAGAGGAGCACTGGCCCGGGGGGGTTAAAATAAGATGACCCTTGAGTCTGCAGAACCCAAGGGAAAGAAAAGGCTAGGTGGAAAATGGTAAAACCAAGGTTGGGCATTGCTGGAAAAGCTTTAATCAAGGCGAACTATCAAGGGGTTCCCATTATAACCCAACCGCGTAAGGAACGCAAAATCTGGGAACATAACACCGATATGACAGAAACTAGGGCGGCAAGAGGGGAACAAAACACTAGGCGAGAGGCCGAGCCTTCCACCCTTTACCAAGTATATAGATGCATTAAGATAACAAGGCAATATAATGATATCCCAACAAGTAAATAAATGTTCCAATAAGGAACGGCCTCCAATCTTCACCTGCAACTAGCAACGCTATAAGAGGGGCTGAGCAAAGCGGTAACATAGCCAATCAACGGTTTGCTAGGACAATGGTGGGTTAGAGGTTTGACATGGCAATTTAGGAGGCTTTCAAGCAAGTGGTAGGCATCGTAGCAATGGCATAGCAAAAGAGCGAGCAAACTAGCATAGCAAAGATAGTAGTGATTTCGAGGGTATGATCATCTTGCCTGCACAGTTGTCAGAGTTGACTGGATCCTCACAAGCAAACTCAACGGGCTCCTCGTTAGCGAACTCGTCTCTTGGCTCTACCCAAACAAGACAAACAAGCAACAAGGATACAATCAACCACATGCAAACTCAATCAACACGATGCAAAGGTGATATGCTATGCGGGATGCGATGCGGGATGCAAAATGCAAGATATGACAGGAAATGCATGAACCTGGCCTCAACTTGGAATTCCAAGGGTGCCACTGGAAAGATGAGATGAAATCGCTTGAAAACAATATAAAGAACGCCAGAATCGGAGTTACGGTTTGGAAATGGCAAGCGATTCAAATATGACACCGGTCTGCGATTTACAGCAAGTAGGCATCTAAATGCAACGAAATGAACATGCTACAGCACCCAAACATGGCAACAAAATACATGGCAGGGAAGCATTCAAGATGCTTAACAAAAGTCTAGCACTGAGCTACAGCCAAATCATCCATTAACAGGTTCAAACAAGCATGGCAAAAACGCAAATGGCAAACAATTCTCAGACTTAGTAAATTAGCACTTGTCTGGAATTTCAGATCATATAGCCCTCTTCGGAGCAACAAAACAACACGCTACAGGATCTGAACATGACAAAGAAAGACATGGCATGGAGCTACTCAACAAGCTTAACAAAAGTCCCTTAGTGACCTTGAGCCAAAAGGGATCACAAAATATACTAACAACCACACGAACATAGCAAAAACATAATCAATTTTCAGACTTAGTGAAAACTGGGACATGATGGAACATAACTCACGAAGGCATGTTTACGAGCTCGATGCACTCACCACGGTGCAAGTCATGGCAAGGCAAGCATACATACCTTAAGAAGTCACAAAATACAAGCTAGACATGGCAAGAACAATGGCATAGCATGCACGGACCAACTACAATAACATCGGCAAAATCGCAAACAAGTTGACGATCTTCCCAGATTCACAACGAAGCAAAAGTAGAGCTCGATTGACTCAAGCTAGGGTGCTCCATAATTACAAACAAAGACATGGATGGATAGAGCACTACAAGGTTAACAAAACTCCCTTACTGATCATCCTCAAAAGAGGCACGGATCACTAGGAAACAACAAGAACATATGGCATCATGAACTAAACAACCCCAGGACTTGGTGAAAAAAAACTACCCCGGATTAGGGTTTACTGTAGCTCCCCGATCCAGATCTGGATCGCACGGAGCCCGAGGTTCGCCGGCCGGAGGAGTCGTCGGAGTAGCCGAGGACGGCGGCGGCCAGGGTTGGGGGCGCCGGATCCGGCGAGGGTGAGGTCGGGAGGAGGCGGAGGAGCTCGCC
>NC_041388.1:362446972-362456040 GCF_002162155.2 Triticum dicoccoides
CCGCCTCGGGCCTGGGCGGGCCGCGGCGGCTGTGCCATGTGGCGGCGTGGGAGTGGCGGCAGCGGTGTGTCCGGCCCAGACGGACAATGTCCGGCGCGCGGAGCTGCTGTTTTTTTAGGGTTTCGGGGAGGAAGAAGATCCAAAAACGGAGGGGTGTATATATAGGCATAGAGGGAGCTAGGAGAGTCCAAATGAGGTGCGGTTTTCGGCCACGCGATCGTGATTGAACGCTCTAGGACATGGAGCAGAGTTTGGTGGGTTTTGGGCCAAATTGGAGGGGTGTTGGGCTGCAACACACACGAGGCCTTTTCGGTCCCTCGGTTAACCGTTGGAGTATCAAACGAAGTCCAAATGGTACGAAACTTGACAGGCGGTCTACCGGTAGTAAACCAAGGCCGCTTGGCAAGTCTCAGTACAATCCGGAAATGTTTAATCCCCACACACGAAAGAAAGCTAGAAATGACCACCGGAGGAGAACGGAGCGCCGGAATGCAAAATGGACAACGGGGAAAATGCTCGAATGCATGAGAAGAACACGTATGCAAATGCAATGCACATGATGACATGAAATGAGATGCATGACAACGACAACAACACACAGGGACAAAACCCGAACCCGAGGAAATAAATTGACTTAACGCCGGAAACGGCCAGAGTTGGAGTACAAATAGGGAAAGTTACATCCGGGGTGTTACAACACTCCACTACTACGAAAGGATCTCGTCCCGAGATCTAGGACTGAAAGAACGCAGGGTACTCAGAACGGAGGTGATCCTCGCGTTCCCAGGTAGCTTCACGGTCGGAATGGTGTGACCACTTGACTTTGAGAAATTTGATTGACTTGTTGCGAGTCTTGCGTTCGGCCTCTTCAATAATAGCAACTGGGTGCTCACGATAAGAGAGATCTTTTTGGAGCTCAATGTCCTCGAAGTTGACGGTGCGGTCAGGAGTCTTGAAGCACTTTCGAAGCTGGGAGACATGGAACACGTCATGAACATTTGCAAAGTTTGAAGGAAGCTCGAGTTGATAGGCGAGGTTGCCTCTCTTGCTGACAATTTTGAAAGGTCCCACGTATCTAGGGGCAAGCTTCCCTTTGATACCGAAGCGACGAGTACCTTTCATAGGAGAGACACGGAGGTAAACATGATCTCCGATCTCGAAAGCCAAATCACGGTGTTTACTATCATAGTAGCTTTTCTGGCGGGATTAGGCTGCTTTGAGGTTATCATGAATGACTTTGCACATTTCTTCTGCTTCTGTGATTAAGTCATTACCCAAAAGCTGACGTTCACCGGTTTCAGACCAGTTGAGAGGGGTACGACACTTCCTGCCATACAGAATTTCAAAAGGGGCCTTGCCCGAAATTGCTTGAAAACTGTTGTTATAGGAGAATTCAGCATAAGGAAGACAATCCTCCCACTTCATGCCGAAGGAGATCACACAAGCCCCGAGCATATCTTCAAGAATCCGGTTGACACGCTCGACTTGACCGCTTGTTTGAGGATGGAAAGCTGTGCTGAAGCGGATGTTCGTGCCCATGGCCTTCTGGAAAGAATCCCAAAACTTCGAGGTAAAGATGCTGCCACGGTCTGAAGAGATCACTTGAGGAATACTGTGCAGAGAGACAATGCGAGAGGTATAGAGTTCCACCAATTGAGCTGCAGTGATCGACTCTTTGATAGGCAGAAAATGAGCCACTTTGGTGAGTTTATCGATGACAACGAATATAGCATCATTGCCACGCTTGGACTTTGGAAACCCAGTCACGAAGTCCATTTCAATGTGGTCAAACTTCCATTCTGGAATAGCAAGAGGTTGGAGGAGACCTGCTGGCCTTTGGTGTTCTGCCTTCACTCTTCTGCAGACATCAGATTCATTCACGAATTGAGCGATCTCGCGCTTCATTTGAGTCCACCAGTAAGCTTGTTTAAGGTCCTGATACATCTTCGTGCTCCCAGGGTGGATGGAGAGGAGAGAATTGTGAGCCTCGTTCATGATCACTTTACGAAGGTCACCTTTGGGCACAACAATATGATCCTCGAAGAAGAGTGTGTCCTTGTCATCAAGGCGGTAGCACTTGTACTTGGACTGACTCTTAGCAATCCCAATCTTCACCTTTTTCACCATAGCATCAAGAAGCTGGGCTTGGCGAATCTGGTCTTCTAAGGTAGGAGAGACTTGAAGGTTGGCGAGGAAACCTTGAGGAACAACTTGTAGATTAAGTTTGCGGAAAGCTTCACAAAGCTCGGGTTGATAAGGCTTAAGAATCAGACTGTTGCAGTAGGCTTTTTTGCTCAAAGCGTCAGCAATCACATTGGCCTTGCCTGGAGTATACTCAATACTCGGATTATACTGTTGAATCATTTCGATCCATCGAGTTTGCCTGAGGTTGAGATTAGGCTAAGTGAAGATGTACTTGAGACTCTTGTGATTAGTGAAAATGTCCACTTTTCTTCGCAATAGAAGATGTCTCCAAGTCAAAAGAGCATGCACAACTGCCGCCAACTCGAGATCATGAGTGGGGTAGTTCTTCTCATTAGGCTTCAACTGGCGAGATGTATAAGCAACAACTTTCTTCTCTTGCATCAATACTGCACCAAGACCTTGGAGAGAGGCATCACAAAAGACCTCGTACGACTTGGATTCATCAGGAGGAGTCAGAACTGGAGCGGTGATCAATTTCTCTTTCGAAGTGTTGAAAGCAATATCACACTCCGGAGACCAAACGTACTTGACGTGCTTCTGAAGAAGATTAGAGAGAGGCTTCGCGATCTTAGAAAAGTTTTCAACGAATCTTCGGCAATAGCTTGCGAGACCGAGAAAATTGTGGAGTTGCTTCACGTTCTGAGGAGGTTCCCAATTCACAATTGCAGACACCTTCTCAGGATTCACGGCAATGCCCTTGGCAGAGATGATATGACCAAGATAAAGAACCTCATCGAGCCAAAATTCACACTTGGAGAACTTGGCGTAGAACTGATGTTCTCTAAGCTTATCAAGAACCAAACGCAAGTGCTTGGCATGATCTTCCTTGTTCTTCAAGAAAACCAGAATGTCGTCGAGATAGACCAAAACAAAGTCATTGGTGTAGGCGTTGAAGATGAAGTTCATCATGCGAGAGAACGTCGGAGGAGCGTCGGCGAGGCTAAAAGACATGACAGTGTATTCATATGAACCAAAGCTTGTTCCGAATGCTGTCTTGGGAATATCTTCTTCACGAATGCGAATCTGATGATAGCCCATACGGAGATCAAGCTTGGAGAATACTTGGGCACCTTTGAGTTGTTCGAACAGCTCATTGATGTTAGGAAGTGGGTATTTGTTCTTGATGGTCTTCTTGTTCACTGGACGGTAATCAACACAAAGTCGGTCCGTTCCATCCTTCTTCTTCACAAAAAGAACACCACAGCCACACGAAGAAGAACTAGGCCGGATGAGACCCATTCTTTCTTGCTCATCGAGTTGCTTCTTCAGCTCCTTCAACTCTTCAGGTCCGACCTTGTAAGGATGCTTGCACACAGGTTCCGTGCCAGGCTCAAGATCAATAACGAATTCAACTGGCCGGTGCGGAGGCATTCCTGGGAGCTCTTCTAGAAAGACGTCTTGGTATTTGCACACGACTGGAATTTGAGAGATGGCATCCAATTCACCCTTCTCATTGAGAGAAAACAGACGAATGGTATCATCACGAGCGGCAAAGACAATTACATCCTCAGACGAATGAGTGAATTGAATCTGCCTGGCTGCACAATCAAGCTGAGCCTTGTGCTTAGAAAGCCAATCCATCCCGAGAATAAGATCAATATCCGAGTCACCGAGAACTGTAGGAGAAGCCAAAAACTTGTAGTCACCCAAAGTGATAGAAACCTCCAGAACGATGGAGTTAGCCTGCATGCACTTACCGGGAGAAACAACTGCTAAAGGACTAGGCAAAACTTGTGAAACCAGTTCATGCCTATTTGTAAACGGTCTCGAGATGAAGCAATGCGATGCACCAGTGTCAAAAAGAACTTTTGCAGGAATATCATTAACAGGAAGGTTACCCATGATCACATCTGACGAGTCCTCTGCCTGAGCTGCATTCATCAAATTGACCTTGGCATGCTTGGGGTTATGCTTGACCACAGCTGTACTTGCCAATTTGAAAGGAGGAGGAGGAGGAAGACGCCTCTGGTTGAGACACTTGTTGGCATAGTGACCCTTCTGTTGGCACTTGTTGCACGTGACCTCTGAAAGCGGATGGTGATATGGAGCACTCGATCTTGGAGCTTGAGACGAAGTCTTGTTCTGAAAGCTAGGGTTGGGTGGGTGGGAAGAACCACTGCCACCTTTGCTCTTCTGCTGATACGGCTGACGGAACGGAGGAGGAGGAAGCCAAAACTTCTGCTGCTTGGCCACTTGAGTAGAGGAAGAAGGAGTAACATCTCTGACTCGCTTCTTGGAAGCATCACACCTCAACTGAGCAGCCTCTTGCTTTAGTGCCATGTTGTAGAACTCATCGTACCTCAAGGGCTCAAAGAGGACAAGAGCGAGCTGAATTTCTTCTCTGAGACCACCCCTGAACTGATATATCATGCTCTTCTCATCAGGGACGTCCTGCTTGGCAAAGCGGGCGAGCTTCTGGAACAACTTGTTGTAGTCATAGACAGACAAAGAGCCTTGCTTCAGATTGCGGAATTCTTCACGCTTGCTTTCAACCACGCTCTGCGGAATATGATGAGCTCGGAAATCTTGACGGAAATCATCCCAAGTGATAACACGTCCACCTCTGGAGTCCTTGTACTGCTGGAACCATTCTGCAGCTTGATCTTTGAGTTGGAAGGAAGCGAACTTAACAAATTCCTCAGGACTGACGTTACTGCACTCGAAATGCTTACACAGATCCACAAGCCAATCGTCAGCATCGGTTGCCTCAACACAATTGCTGAAAGTCTTTGGCCCATTGGCAAGGAACTGGTTGAGTGTAGCAAAGTGACTCTGATTGCTGCCTTGATTCCCTTGACTGCCTTGATTGCGCTCTTGAAGAATCTGCATGATCAGCTGTGTGTTTGCATTGGTTGCGGCCATCACAGCTTGCCATGCCTCTGGAGGAGGTGGGGGTGGTGGCGGATCAGGATTCGGAGTCGTGCGCGTTGGAGGAGCCATCCTGAAGAGGTTGACCACCATTAGCACATTGACAGATAAATATTGAAGCTGAATCCAACGGAATGAAAATTGCAACATATAGTCTTCACATCCGCACAGAATGAACGAATGCATTCCTCTTGAAATGGTCACATATCCATAAATTGAGAAGCCACGTCGAATTAAGGTAGAGAAATAAATCAACAAGGTACGGATCAAGAATGAATAATCGGTAAGAAATCCCAATCTCAAACCAATATCCGTGGAAGAAGAACTAGAGCTACTAGAATTCCCACCTATGAAACTTCCGAACCTTTCCGGTTATGCAATCAGGTGTTGGGGATACAGGGGAAGCATAATATCTCACCCAAACTAGCAAATCCTACATCCAGCTGTATCCATCCTTCAACACATAACCAAGAAACCTTCGGAAACCATGTACCTCAACCTTCGAAAAGCATCCGTTATACAAGTTATGACGATACTCCCGAACTCCCGCCCCAGTACTGGGTGGCGTCGAGGTTATCTCACCAACGAACTGCATAAAAGAGATTTTCGATGTCGGCGTACTAAACTCAGGTATTCCAGAACTGCAACGATAAAATTATGATGACAACACCTCAGAGCTCAACTCGCCGGGACACTTCCACTAAACCCCTGACAGGAGGCACCAAGACAATGTTCTCATCATAAAACCATCGGAACGATTCCAAGATACCCGCGTGATCCTAAATTTTTTTTAGTGAAATTTGAGAAGAGAAGAGTCAAAACTCTACGTCAGGATGCCTTACCAGAGCGATGAGGAGACTGAGAAGTAAAAAGAATTCCTAAGCTCTCCGATATATAATTCCTAAAAGACTGAAAACATTTTTCCAGACACAACTTGGCCACTAAAAACGATCAAGCAATGGGGCTCCTAAGGTCGGGGAAGGCTCTGATTACCAACTTGTAACACCCTCGATGTGACTATAGCTCCCACTTGTCGAGGCACGACTTAGAGACATAATCGCATTGAAGGCATATGTCACAAGTTAGGCAATCTTCACAACATCCCATGTAATAATAATAAAAGGGGAGATAACATAGTTGGCTTACACTCGCCACGTCAATCAAGTACATAAATAACATTACAACATCCAAACACTCATGGCCCGACTACGGCGCCAAAATGAAAGAGAACCCAACTTGCGACACGGTCCCAATCACCCCAACTGGGCACCACTACTGATCATCGGGAAAGGAAACGTAGTGTCGTTGAGAGTCTTCGTAGAACTCCCACTTGAGCTCACACGCGTCTCCTGGAGCGGAATCATCAGGCCCTGCATCTGGTGTAATAGTAATCTGTGAGCCACAGGGACTCAGCAATCTCGCATCCTCGCGATCAAGACTATTTAAGCTCATAGGTAAGACAAGGTAAAATATGAGTGGAGCTGCAGCAAGCGACTAACAAGTATGGTGGCTAACTTATTCGCAAAAGAGAGCGAGAAGAGGAGGCAAAGCGCGAGCGAGAAACTAGAGAGCAACCTGCGCAAACATTACTCCAACACCGTGTCCACTTCCCGAACTCCGCCGAGAAGAGGCCATCACGGTAACACACTCAGTTGATTCATTTTAAATTAAGTTAAGGTTCAAGTTATCTACAACCGGACATTAACAAATTCCCATATGCCCATAACCGCGGGCACGGCTTTTGAAAGTTCAATCCCTGTAGGGGAGTCCCAACTTAGCCCATGACAAGCTCTCACGATCAATGAAGGAATAGACCTCCTCCCAAGACATTCCGATCAGACTTGGTATCTCGGTAACTCAAGACACTTCGACAGGTTAAAACAAGACCAGCAACACCGCCCGAATGTGCCGACAAATCCCGATAGGAGCTGCACATATCTCTTTCTCAGGGCACACTCAGATTGTCCTAGGTACGGGTAGGCCAGCCCAGAGTTGCCCCTGGTGGCCACCGGTAGCTGACAAGTGGACCAACACTCAGAGGAGCACTGGCCCGGGGGGGTTAAAATAAGATGACCCTTGAGTCTGCAGAACCCAAGGGAAAGAAAAGGCTAGGTGGCAAATGGTAAAACCAAGGTTGGGCATTGCTGGAAAAGCTTTAATCAAGGCGAACTATCAAGGGGTTCCCATTATAACCCAACCGCGTAAGGAACGCAAAATCCGGGAACATAACACCGATATGACGGAAACTAGGGCGGCAAGAGGGGAACAAAACACTAGGCGAGAGGCCGAGCCTTTCACCCTTTACCAAGTATATAGATGCATTAAGATAACAAGGCAATATAATGATATCCCAACAAGTAAATAAATGTTCCAATAAGGAACGACCTCCAATCTTCACCTGCAACTAGCAACGCTATAAGAGGGGCTGAGCAAAGCGGTAACATAGCCAATCAACGGTTTGCTAGGACAATGGTGGGTTAGAGGTTTGACATGGCAATTTAGGAGGCTTTCAAGCAAGTGGTAGGCATCGTAGCAATGGCATAGCAAAAGAGCGAGCAAACTAGCATAGCAAAGATAGTAGTGATTTCGAGGGTATGATCATCTTGCCTGCACAGTTGTCAGAGTTGACTGGATCCTCACAAGCAAACTCAACGGGCTCCTCGTTAGCGAACTCGTCTCCTGGGTCTACCCAAACAAGACAAACAAGCAACAAGGATACAATCAACCACGTTTAAACTCAATCAACACGATGCAAAGATGATATGCTATGCGGGATGCTATGCGGGATGCAAAATGCAAGATATGACAGGAAATGCATGAACCTGGCCTCAACTTGGAATTCCAAGGGTGCCACTAGAAAGATGAGATGAAATCGCTTGAAAACGATATAAAGAACGCCGGAATCGGAGTTACGGTTTGGAAATGGCAAGCGATTCAAATATAACACCGGTCTGCGATTTACAGCAAGTAGGCATCTAAATGCAACGAAATGAACATGCTACAACACCCAAACATGGCAACAAAATACATGGCAGGGAAGCATTCAAGATGCTTAACAAAAGTCTAGCACTGAGCTACGGCCAAATCATCCATTAACAGGTTCAAATAAGCTTGGCAAAAACGCAAATGGCAAACAATTCTCAGACTTAGTGAAATTAGCACTTGTCTGGAATTTCAGATCATATAGCCCTCTTCGGAGCAACAAAACAACACGCTACAGGATCTAAACATGACAAAGAAAGACATGGCATGGAGCTACTCAACAAGCTTAACAAAAGCCCCTTAGTGACCTTGAGCCAAAAGGGATCACAAAATATACTAACAACCACACGAACATAGCAAAAACATAATCAGTTTTCAGACTTAGTGAAAACTGGGACATGATGGAACATAACTCACGAAGGCATGTTTACGAGCTCGATGCACTCACCACGGTGCAAGTCATGGCAAGGCAAGCATACATACCTTAAGAAGGCACAAAATACAAGCTAGACATGGCAAGAACAATGGCATAGCATGCACGGACCAACTACAATAACATCGGCAAAATCGCAAACAAGTTGACGATCTTCCCAGATTCACAACGAAGCAAAAGTAGAGCTCGATTGACTCAAGCTAGGGTGCTCTATAATTGCAAACAAAGACATGGATGGATAGAGCACTACAAGGTTAACAAAACTCCCTTACTAATCATCCTCAAAAGAGGCACGGATCACTAGGAAACAACAAGAACATATGGCATCATGAACTAAACAATCCCAGGACTTGGTGAAAAAAACTACCCCGGATTAGGGTTTACTGTAGCTCCCCGATCCAGATCTGGATCGCACGGAGCCCGAGGTTCGCCAGCCGGAGGAGTCGCCGGAGTAGCCGAGGACGGCGGCGGCCGGGGTTGGGGGCGCCGGATCCGACGAGGGTGAGGTCGGGAGGAGGCGGAGGAGCTCGCCAGCTCGGGGCGGCGCGCTGCCCGGCGGCGGGGACAAGCGGCCGAGGCG
>NC_041388.1:362456759-362504456 GCF_002162155.2 Triticum dicoccoides
GGCGCGCGGGGCGGCCCGGTGAGGCGCGGGAGAGGGCCCGCCTCGGGCCTGGGCGGGCTGCGGCGGCGGCGCGGTGGCTGTGCCACGTGGCGGCGTGGGAGTGGCGGCGGCGGTGTGTCCGGCCCGGACGGACAATGTCCGGCTCGCGGAGCTGCAGTTTTTTTAGGGTTTCGGGGAGGAAGAAGATCCGAAAACGGAGGGGTGTGTATATATAGGCATAGAGGGAGCTAGGAGAGTCCAAATGAGGTGCGGTTTTCGGCCACGCGATCGTGATCGAACAGTCTAGGACATGGAGCAGAGTTTGGTGGGTTTTGGGCCAAATTGGAGGGGTGTTGGGCTGCAACACACACGAGGCCTTTTCGGTCCCTCGGTTAACCGTTGGAGTATCAAATGAAGTCCAAATGGTACGAAACTTGATAGGCGGTCTACCGGTAGTAAACCAAGGCCGCTTGGAAAGTCTCGGTCCAATCCGGAAATGTTTAATCTCCACAGACGAAAGAAAGCTAGAAATGACCACCGGAGGAGAACGGAGCGTCGGAATGCAAAACGGACAACGGGGAAAATGCTCGAATGCATGAGACGAACACGTATGCAAATGCAATGCACATGATGACATGAAATGAGATGCATGAGAATGACAACAACACACGGGGACAAAACCCGAACCCGAGGAAATAAATTAACTTAACGCCGGAAACGGCCAGAGTTGGAGTACAAATAGGGAAAGTTACATCCGGGGTGTTACAAGAGCAACTCTCCCAATGGCCTTTTTGAGGGTCGTGGGGGCAGGAGGAAATAGTAGGAGCGCTGGCCATGATTGTGTGGTTTCTCGAAGCAAGTTCGAAGGATTTTTCGCCTGGTGTCGAATGGCATCTGAGATTTGATCTCTTTAAATAGACACCTTCCGTACGCAGTCGAGGGGTTATTTGTAAAAATGCCGGGACCCTTCGTGTTCATTTGCCACGTGGAAGCTGAGGCGACGGAAGCAAAGAAGCCGAAGGGTATGACATTTAATGGGAACCAAGCTGTTTGACGAATTCAGCTTACCAAAGACCGAAGATGTGAGGGCCGAATATAGCTTTTCGGTTCAGATACTTTGAAGTATTCGGTGGAGGAACCCGCCTTGCAATGTCGAAGACAATTTACGCGCCGGACATGTCGTCATTCAAGACTGGTTCTGGGGCTACTGAGGGAGTCCAGGATTATGGGGTCCTCGGGCGTCCGGGCTGTGTGATGTTGGCCGGATAGATGGGCTATGAAGATACAAGATAGAAGGCCTTCCCCTGTGTCCGGATGGAGCTCTCCTTTGCGTGGAAGGCAATCTTGGCGTGCGGATATGAAGATTCCTTTCTCTATAAACTGACTCTATACAACCCTAGCCCCCTCCGGTGTCTATATAAACCAGAGGGTTTAGTCCGTAGAGGCAATCATAATCATATAGGCTAGAGGATTAGGGTTTAGCCATTACGATCTCGTGGTACATCAACTATTGTAACCCCTATACTCATCAAAGTCAATCAAGAAGGAAGTAGGGTATTACCTCCATCAAGAGGGCCCGAACCTGGGTAAACACCATGTCCCCTGCCTCTTGTTACCTTCGATCCTTAGACGCATAGTTCGGGACCCCCTACTCAAGATCTGCCGGGTTTGACACCGAAAATGGGCGTGCGTGGGTGTGATACGTCTCCATTGTATCTACTTTTCCAAACACTTTTGACTTTGTTTTGGACTCTAACTTGCATGATTTGAATGGAACTAACCCGAACTGACGCTGTTTTCAGCAGAATTGCCATGGTGTTATTTTTGTGTAGAAACAAAAGTTCTCGGAATGACGTGAAACTTCATGGAGAATATTTTTGGAATATATAAAAAATACTGGCGAAAGAATCAATGTCAGGGGGCCCACACCCTGTCCACGAGGGTGGGGGCGCGCCCCCTGTCTCGTGGGCCCCCCTGAGGCTCCACCGACCTCAACTCCAACTCTATATATTCACGTTACTGGAGAAAAAAATCAGAGAGAAGGATTCATCATGTTTTATGATACGGAGCCATCGCCAAGCCCTAATCTCTCTCGGGAGGGCTGATCTGGAGTCCGTTCGAGGCGCCGGAGAGGGGAATCCATCGCCATCGTCATCATCAACCTTCCTCCATCACCAATTTCATGATGCTCAACGCTGTGCGTGAGTAATTCCATCGTAGGCTTGCTGGACGGTGATGGGTTGGATGAGATTTATCATGTAATCGAGTTAGTTTTGTTAGGGTTTGATCCCTAGTATCCACTGTGTTCTGAGATTGATGTTACTATGACTTTGCTATGCTTAATGCTTGTCACTAGGGCCCAAGTGTCATGATTTCAGATCTAAACCTATTATGTTTTCATGAATATATGTGAGTTCTTGATCCTATCTTGCAAGTCAATAGTCATCTACTATGTGTTATGATCCGGTAACCCCGATGTGACAATAATCGGGGCCACTCCCGGTTATGACTATAGTTTAAGGAGTTAATGTATTCACTAAGTGCTAATGCTTTGTTCCGGTACTCTATTAAAAGAAGGCCTTAATATCCCTTAGTTTCCAAAAGGACCCCGCTGCCATGGGAGGGTAGGACAAAAAATGTCATGCAAGTTCTTTTCCATAAGCATGTATGACTATATCCAGAATACATGCCTACATTACGTTGATGAACTAGAGCTAGTTCTGTGTCACCCTATGTTATAACTGTTGCATAAGGAATCGTATCCAACATAATTATCCATCACTGATCCAATGCCTACGAGCTTTTCACATATTGTTCTTTCCTTAGTTACTTTTCCATCGCCACTGTTACAATCACTACAAAGCCAATACTGTTACTTTTGCCACCGTTACCGTTACTTCCATATTACTTTGCTACTAAATACTTTGCTGCAGATATTAAGTCTTTCAGGTGCGGTTGAATTGACAACTCAACTGTTAATACTTGAGAATATTCTTTGGCTCCCCTTGTGTTGAATCAATAAATTTGGGTTGAATACTCTACCCACGAAAACTATTGCGATCCCCTATACTTGTGGATTATCAAGACTATTTTCGGGTGCCGTTGCCGGGGAGCATAGCTCTATTCTTTGAGTCACTTGGGATTTATATCTGTTGATCACTATGAGGAACTTGAAAGATGAAAGAACCAAGACTTTTCCCTCAACTACGAGGGGAGGTAAGGAACTGCCATCTAGCTCTGCACTTGATTCACCTTCTGTTATTAGTAAATTTGCGACACCTACTCCTGCTATTGATTCTGATATGTCGCATGTTATTGATGATGCCAGCTCTGCTTTGCATGATGCTTATGATGAAACTACTTCTATGCTTGATAATACTATGCCACTAGGTGAATTTCTTGATGAACAACTTGCTATGGTTAGAGAGAATGAAATTATTGAAACTGATAATATTGATGAAAGTGATGATGAAGATTCTCCCCATAGATATGAATTGCCTGTTGTGCCTGAGGGTTATGTTATGGATAAAGAAACTGCTAGAGACCTTTTAGCTTGCAATCATAGATATGATCTTAAGAAATTGTTAGCTAAGCTTAAAGAAAAGTCTTTGAATGCTAGAATGAAATATGACCCTACTTCTGCTACTTCACCTATCTGTATTTCCGATAAGGATTATGATTTCTTTGTCGATCCTGAGTTAATTACTTTGGCTGAATCTGATCCTTTTTATGGCTATGAATCTGAAACTTTTGTGGCACATCTTACTAAATTAAATGATATAGCCACCCTATTAACTAATGATGAGAAAACTCGCTATTACTTTATCCTCAAGTTATTTCCGTTCTCATTAAAGGGTGATGCTAAAATATGGTTTAATTCTCTTGATCCTGGTTGTGTGCGTAGTCCCCAGGATATGATTTATTACTTCTCTGCTAAATATTTCCCCGCCTATAAGAAACTAGCTGCTTTAAGGGAAATATGTAATTTTATGCAAATTGAAGAAGAGAGTCTCCCACAAGCTTGCGGGCGGCTTCTCTGATTACTTAATGCTTTGCCTGATCATCCTCTTAAGAAAAATGAAATACTTGATACCTTTTATAATGGACTAACCGATGCTTCCAAAGACCACCTGGATAGTTGTGCTGGTTGTGTTTTCAGGGAAAGAACTGTTGAATAAGCTGAATTGCTATTGAATAATATGTTTAGTAATGAAAATGGTTGGACACTTCCTGAACCAACTCCTAAGACAACTCCAAAGAAAAGGGGTATTCTATTTCTCAGTCCTGAAGATATGCAAGAGGCAAAGAAATCTAAGAAAGAAAAAGGTATTAAAGCTGAAGATGTTAAGAATTTACCACCTATTGAAGAAATACATGGTCTTGATAAGCCGACACAGGTAGTAAAGGTAAATTCTCTCTATAGATTTGATGAAGGTGATATTCCTCGTAATAAGTCTGGTAGCCAATGCTTGGATGAGTTCGATAATTTTATTGTTAAACATGAAAACTTCAATGCCTATGTTGGTAGACAATTGAAACGTAATGCTTATATTATTGAACACTTGAGTGATTATATGTGTAGAGTTAAAGGTTTACTTAAACTTATTAGTAAACATGCTTCTATGGTTACCACTCAAGTAGAACAAGTACTTAAAGCTCAGAATGATTTGCTCAATGAATTAAATAATAAGAAAAATGATAATGTTGTTAGAGTTGTGACTAGAGGGGGTAAAATGACTCAGGAAGCTTTGTATCCCGAAGGCCACCCTAAGAGAATTGAGCAAGATTCTTAGAGAACTAATGTTGATGCACCTAGTTCTTCTAATAAGAAGAAAAAGAAAAATGATAGGACTTTGCATGCTTCTAGTGAACCTGTTGTTGACACACATGAGAATCACAATGATATTTTTATTTCTAATGCTGAAACACAATCTGGTAATGAACATGAACCTAGTGATAATATTAATGATGATGTTCATGTTGATGCTCAACCTAGCAATAACAATGATGTAGAGATTGAACCTGCTATTGATCTTGATAACCCACAATCAAAGAATCAACATTATGATAAGAGAGACTTTGTTGCTAGGAAGCACGGTAAAGAAAGAGAACCATGGGTTCAGAAACCCATGCCTTTTCCTCCTAAACCATCCAAGAAAAAGGATGATGAGGATTTTGAGCGCTTTGCAGAAATGATTAGACCTATCTTTTTGCGTATGCGTTTGACTGATATGGTTAAAATGAATCCTTATGCTAAGTACATGAAAGATATTGTCACAAATAAAAGAAAGATACTGGAAGCTGAAATTTCCACCATGCTTGCTAATTATACTTTTAAGGGTGGAATACCAAAGAAACTAGGAGATCCCGGAGTTAAAATTGCTTTATGTGATCTTGGAGCCAGTGTTAGTGTTATGCCTCTCTCTGTTTATATCGTAGACTTGATTTGAATAAGTTGCAACCTACTGAAATATTTTAGCAAATGGCTGATAAATCAACTGCTATACCTGTCGGTATTTGTGAGGATGTGCTTGTTGTGGTTGCAAACGTTACTATTTTAATGGACTTTGTTATTCTTGATATTCCCGAGGACGATAGTATGTCTATTATTTTTGGTAGACCCTTTTTGAATACTGCAGGGGGCTGTAATTGATTGCAACAAAGGAAATGGAACTTTTCATGTTAATGGTAATGAGCATACGGTACACTTTCCAAGGAAACAACCTCAAGTCCACTGTATAAATTCTATTGGAAAAATTCCAACGATTACAATTGTAGGTTTTGAATTTCCTTTACCTACTGTCAAGAAGAAATGCAATATTCTTATTGTTGGGGATGTGCATATCCCCGTTGAGGCAACCTAGTGTTATTCAAAAATTCTCCAGTTTCATGCTATTCGAAAAGAGTTTGTTAACAAGACTTGATCAACCTTGTTAGTGGATTCCTTTTGATGAGCATGAGATGGATGAAGTTAGAAAGCACAACTCTCTGTACCCTCCTTTTTACTTTCTGTTATTTAGATTAAATAAAGCAAAAATAGTATTTTTTGTCTATTTTCTGAATTATCCTTGCAATAAAAAATACCCCGAAAATAAAAGTTCTCCAAATGCCCTGAAAATTTTATATGATTTTGTCTAGAATATTTAAGAATTATTGGCACTAAGAACACACCAAGGGGCCTCACCACCTGACCACGAGGGTCCAGGGCGCCCCCCTTGAGGCACTCCCCCTACGTCGTGGACCCCACATGGGCCCCCTCCACTTATTCTTGCACCCAGAAACTCCGTCTTCCTCCAGAAAAAATCATCCACCAGCTCAAACCCGAGTTCTAGCTCATCTTGCTGCCATTTTCGATCTCCTTGCTCAAAGCTCCATTCACAAAACTGCTTTGGGGGATTGTTCTTCGGTATGTGACTCCTCCAATGGTCCAATTAGTTTTTGTTCAAGTGCTTTATTTATTGCAAATTTTTGCTGCTTAGGTGACCCTGTTCTTAAGCTTGCATTTCAAATTTATGTGGTCAAAAGTAGTTTTAATGCACGATATGGCCTCGAGGCACTTGTAGGAGTAGTTGCTATCAATCTTGTTGAGTTCCATTCACTTTTATTTTGAGTCACTAAAAATTTCAGAAATTTTTCAGAAAAACAAAATGATGAAGAGATTATTGAGGGGCTCTTCAAGCCGAAGCTCCAAGGATAAGCAAAGTGAAGAGAATAAGAAGCCCAAATATAATCTCCCTCGCACTGCGGAAGTTCGGCCATGCGAATGGCCTTGTGATGAGTTCTTGAGACCAGCCGATATATATGAGGACTTTTATTATTTGGCTGAGAATGCAGGCCTCGTCGACTTCCTCCGCGACCAGTGCGAATGGTATCTCCTCCTCACTAATATTTTTGTGCAAAATTTTTACTTTCATGCTAATAAATCACCACCTTCGGTGGAATTTCACTTATATGATGAGGTTAAGGAGATGTCACTATATGAGTTTTGTCAGTCTGTAAGATACCCTTTGCGGGCAGCATAGAGAAACCACATCATAATTATGTGGAGGGATTTATTGATATGATTGTTGTAGGGGAAACGAGGAAAGTTTCCGATGCAAGGATTACTAGCATACATTTTCCTGTTCTACGTTACTTTGCAATATTTGCTAGTAGATGCTTAATTGGTCGCGGGAACAGTGGAAATCTCAGTGCTCTTGATATTGTTATTTTGCGCCATGCTTTGTTTCATGATACCACTTTCAGTTTAGGCGCTATTGTTGCTAAACGATTAAATCTGAACCGCACAAAGGGTCCCATCTTTGGAGGCATCTTTGCTTTGCGCCTTGCTGCGCACTTTAACATAACTATTAGGCATTATGAGAAAGAGGAAAAGTTGCTGCCCCCTATTTTTCTAGATTATAAGAGTATGGTAGCACAAGATTTTATTGTTAAGGATAAGAAGAAGATGCTTAAATATAGATTGATATTTGATAAAAACTACTATGAGATTATTACCTTGTCTGCCCCCTCTTTGTTTAACATATTTTCAGGCACGTACCTCGTGTTGCCGGAGGCCGTTCATGCATACTGCAGCCTGACATTAGCCCCAGAGCCTGAGCCGAAGCCACCACTTGATCCTTACCATCAGTTTGTTTATCAGTGGGATCCGGAGGAGATTGCCAACCAGTGGCACCCAGAGGACACTCCTCCGTACACCGGAGAGGGCAGCTTTGAGCCGTGGCTATAGCCCAACTTAGGCCAAAAGCCTAAGCTTGGGGGAGTACATATTTCTCACCGACATTACATTCATGTTCACACACTCATGAAAATTTTCGGTGCTCATACTTTTTCATTGTATCTTCCATGCTAGTTTATTTTCTTTTTAAGCTTTCTTCTTGTGTGTTTGAAAAACCTGAATAAAAACCAAAAAAATTAGTTGCAACTTTTAGCTAGTTTACTTTCCATGCTTGTGGTAGTAGTAATTGAAACGAAAACCCAAAAAGATTTCTCGTTCTTCTTTTGCTTATTGCGAGCTTTCCCGTGTAAATAGTTTTGTTTCTTTTCTTTTCTTTGGGGGTCGAGAGGAGAAGACCATGATGAAAATGTTGAGTGGCTCTCATATGCATTATTGCTGATCAAACAAAGAGCCCATATTACCTTGTCTTCTCCGTTGTATTGAATGCTTGCAGATTCCAGCTTAGTCCAATGCACGTGCACTATTATTATTATTATCCACACCGTTCGGTCGTGCAAGTGAAAGGCAATAATGACGATATATGATGGACTGATTGAGATGAGAGAAGCTGGTATGAACTCGACCTATCTTGTTTTTGTAAATATGATTAGTTCATCATTCCTGATTCAGCCTATTATGAATGAAACATGTTTGCAATGACAATTAGAGATTATAGTTGCTCATGGCATGTTTAATTAGCTAGGAGTTTATAATGGTTTACCTTGCATGCCAACATGCTATTAAAATGGTTGTGATGTGGTATGATAGGGTGGTATCCTCCTTTGAACGATTCGAGTGGCTTGACTTGGCACATGTTCATGCATGTAGTTGAAACGAAATCAACATAGCCTCCACGATATGTATGTTCATGGTGAATTATATCCTACTCATGCTTGCACTCAGTGTTGATTAATTTTAATGCATGTTCATGACTGTTGTCGCTCTCTAGCTGGTCACTTCCCAATCTCTTTCTAGCCATCACTTGTACTAAGCGGGAATACTGCTTGTGCATCCACTTCCATAAACCCCAAAGTTATTCCATATGAGTTCACCATACTGTCCTATATGCGATATCTACCTGTCATTCCAAGTAAATTTTTATGTGCCAAACTCTAAACCTTCAAATGAAATTCTATTTTGTATGCTCGAATAGCTCATGTATCAACTAGGGCTGTCTATATCTTCCATGCTAGGTGGGTTATTCTCACGAGGAGTGGACTCCTCTCCTCATTCACGAGAAAATGGCTGGTAACCGGGATGCCCAGTCCCATGCTTAAACTAAAATAATTGCAAATGAAACTCCCCCAGGATTGTTGTTAGTTGGAGGCACCCGTTGTTTCGGACAAGCCATGGATTGATGTTTGTTGGTGGTAAGGGGAGTATAAACTTTACCATTCTGCTTGGGAACCACCTATAATGTGTGTAGCATGGAAGATATCGAGATCTCTCGGTTGTTATGTTGATAATGAAAGTATACCACTCAAAATATTATTCATCTCTATTTCAAAATCGAGCTCTAGCACCTCTACAAATCTCCGCTTCCCTCTACGAAGGGCCTATCTATTTACTTTTATGTTGAGTCATCACCCTCTTATTGAAAAGCACCAGTTGGAGAGCATTGTTGTCATTTGCATGCATTACCATTAGTTTACATTGAGTATGACTGTGACAGGATCTCTTTTACCATGAATTACAATGTTTAGTCAGTCCTTGATCTTCAGAGGTGCTCTACATTTATGTTTTGCGGTCTCAGAGAGGGCTAGCGAGATACCATCTTGTTATATCATATTATGATTGTTTTGAGAAAGTTTTGTCACCCGAGATTTATTATTATTGCTCGCTAGTTGATTATGCCATTAATATGAGTAAACATGAGACCCAAATTTTATTGTGAATATGGTTAGTTCATAATCTTTGCTGCAAACTTGAATGCTGGCTTTACATATTTGCAACAACAAGAATATATAGAGTTTGTAAAAGTTTTTCTTTATCACTTTCAGTTTGTCAACTGAATTGCTTGAGGACAAGCAAAGGTTTAAGCTTGGGGGAGTTGATACATCTCCATCGTATCTACTTTTCCAAACACTTTTGACCTTGTTTTGGACTCTAACTTGCATGATTTGAATGGAACTAACCCGGACTGACGCTGTTTTCAGCAGAATTGCCATAGTGTTATTTTTGTGCAGAAACAAAAGTTCTCGGAATGACCTGAAACTTCATGGAGAATATTTTTGGAATATATGAAAAATACCGGCGAAAGAATCAACGTCAGGGGGCAAACACCCTGTCCACGACCTCGTGCCCCCCCCTGAGGCTCCACCAACCTCAACTCCAACTCTATATATTCACGTTCGGGGAGAAAAAAAATCAGAGAGAAGGATTCATCTCGTTTTACGATATGGAGCCGCCGCCAATCCCTAATCTCTCTTGGAGGGCTGATCTGGAGTGCGTTCAGGGCTCCGGAGAGGGGAATCCGTTGCCATCATCATCAACAACCTTCCTCCATCACAAATTTCATGATGCTCACCGCCGTGTGTGAGTAATTCCATCGTAGGCTTGCTGGACAGTGATGGGTTGGATGAGATTTATCATGTAATCGAGTTAGTTTGTTAGGGTTTGATCCCTAGTATCCACTATGTTCTAAGATTGATGTTACTATGACTTTTCTATGCTCAATGCTTGTCACTAGGGCCCGAGTGTCATGATTTTAGATCTGAATATATGTGAGTTCTTGATCCTATCTTGCAAGTCAATAGTCACCTACTATGTGTTATGATCCGGTAACCCCGAAGTGACAATAATCGGGACCACTCCCGGTGATGACTATAGTTTGAGGAGTTCATGTATTCACTAAGTGCTAATGCTTTGTTCCGGTACTCTATTAAAAGGAGGCCTTAATATCCCTTAGTTTCCAATAGGACCCCGCTGCCACGGGAGGGTAGGACAAAAGATGTCATGCAAGTTCTTTTCCATAAGCATGTATGACTATATTCGGAATACATGCCTAAATTACATTGATGAACTGGAGCTAGTTTGATGTTACCCTATGTTATAATTTTTTCATGAGGAATCGCATCCGACATAATTATCCATCACTGATCCAATGCCTACGAGCTTTTCACATATAGTTCTTTGCTTAGTTACTTTTCCGTTCCACTGTTCCAATCACAACAAAACCAATACTATTACTTTTGCCACCGTTATCATTATTTCCATATTACTTTGCTACTAAATACTTTGCTGTAGATATTAAGTCTTTTAGGTGCGGTTGAATTGACAACTCAACTGTTAATACTTGAGAATATTCTTTGGCTCCTCTTGTGTCGAATCAATAAATTTGGGTTAAATACTCTACCCTCGAAAACTGTTGCGATCCCCTATACTTGTGGGTTATCAGGGTGCGCGGGCGGCAGGAGGAGGAGCGGCACGGAAGGCGCGGCATGCGGGCGAGGCGCGCGACGGCAGCAGGGCAGGAGGGGCCAGACGAGGGGGCCACGGCATGGGCGGGAGATGCGGGCGGCTTTGACGGGGCGCGACCTCGTGCGTAGAGGCACAACCGGAGCGGGCCATGGCACGGAGTGGGCGCGTGATACATCTCCAACGCATCTATATTTTTTGATTGTTCCATGCTATTATATTATCTGTTTTGGATGTTTTATATGCATTAATATGCTATTTTATATGATTTTTGGGACTAACCTATTAACCTAGAGCCAGTTCCAGTTTCTATTTTTTTTCTTGTTTTAGAGTTTCGCAGAAAAGGAATACCAACGGAGTCCAAACGGAATAAAACTTTTGCCATGATTTTTATTGGACCAGAAGACACCGAGGAGACTTGGAGTGCAAGTTAGAGGAGCCTCGAGATGGCCACAAGGGGTGAGGGCGTGCCCAGGGGGTGGGGCGCGCCCCCGACCTTGTGGGCCCCTCATAGCTCCCCTGACCTAATTCTTTCGCCTATATATACTCTTATACCCCCAAAACATCCAGGGGATCCACGAAAGCACTTTTCCACTGCCATAACCTTTTGTACCCATGAGATCCCATCTTGGGGCCTTTTTCGGCATCCTGCCGGAGGGGGAATCGATCATGGAGGGCTTTTACATCAACACCATTGCCTCTCCGATGAAGCATGAGTAGTTTAATTCAGACGTACGGGTCTGTAATTAGTAGCTAGATGGCTTGTTCTCTCTCTTTGATTCTCAATACAAAGTTCTCCTTGATGTTCTTGGAGATCTATTCGATGTAATACTCCTTTGCGGTGTGTTTGCCGAGATCCGATGAATTATGGATTTATGATCAGCTTATCTATGAATATTATTTGAATCTCCTCTGAATTCTTATATGCATGATTCGATATCCTTGAAAGTCTCTTCAAACTATTGATTTGGTTTGGTCAACTAGATTGGTTTTTCTTGCAATAAGAGAAGTGCTTAGCTTTGGGTTCAATCTTGTCGTGCTCGATCCTAGTGACAGAAGGGGAACCGACATGTATTGTATTGTTGCCATCGAGGATAACAAGATGGGGTTTTCATCATATTGCTTGAGTTAATCCCGCTACATCATGTCATCTTGCTTAATGCGTTACTCTGTTCTTATGAACTTAATACTCTAGATGCAGGCATGAGTCGGTCGATGTGTGGAGTAATAGTAGTAGATGCAGAATCGTTTTGGTCTACTTGACACGGACGTGATGCCTATATTCATGATCATTGCCTTAGATATCGCCATAAATTTGCGCTTTTCTATCAATTGCTCGGCAGTAATTAGTTCACTCACCATAATAATTTCTATCTTGAGAGAAGCCTCTTGTGAAACCTATGGCCCCGGGTCTATTTTACATCATATTAGTTTCCCATCAACTTGCCAATTTCTGTCGCCGTTCCCTTACTTTGCAATCTTTTACTTTCCATTCCATAAACCAAAAATACCAAAAATATTACTTTACCGTTTATCCATCTCTATCAGATCTCACTTTACGAATAACCGTGAAGGGGTTGACAACCCCTTTGTCGCGTTGGTTGCAAGTTGGTGTTTGTTTGTGCATGTATTCGGTGTCTTGTTGCATAGTCTCCTACTGGATTGATACCTTGGTTCTCAAAACTGAGGGACATACTTACGCTCCTTTGCTACATCACCATTTCCTCTTCAAGGGGAAAACCAATGTGTCGGTGTCAAAACCGGTGGATCTCGGGTAGGGGGTCCTGAACTGTGCGTCTAAGGCGGACGGTAACAAGAGGCAGGGGACACGATGTTTTACCCAGGTTCGGGCCCTCTTGATGGAGGTAAAACCCTACGTCCTGCTTGATTTATTCTTGATGATATGGGTATTACAAGTGTTGATCTACCACAAGATCGGAGAGGCTAAACCCTAGAAGCTAGCCTATGGTATGATTGTATGTTGTCCTACGGACTAAAACCCTCCGGTTTATATAGACACTGGAGGGGGCTAGGGTTACACAAGGTCGGTTACAAAGGAGGAGATATACATATCCGTATTGCCTAGCTTGCCTTCCACGCCAAGTAGAGTCCCATCCGGACATGAGACGAAGTCTTCAATCTTGTATCTTCATAGTCCAACAGTCCGGCCAAAGGATATAGTCCGGCTGTCCGGAGACCCCCTAATCCAGGACTCCCTCAGTAGCCCCTGAACCAGGCTTCAATGATGATGAGTCCGGCATGCAGTGTCGTCTTCGGCATTGCAAGGCGGGTTCCTCCTCCGGAGACACCACAAAAGAGTTCGAATAAAAGGATAGTGTCTGACCCTGCAAAACAAGTTCCACATACCACCATAGAGAGAATAATATTTCCACAAATCTAATCTGCTGACACGTTTTGGCAACATGACATCATGCCATGGCGCGGTGATCATTCAAACCGTTTTTCCAGCCCCGCACATAACGCGAGGCAGTTTCTTATTACGATATTCTCATCAATACGGGCGTGGGTAACCCAAGCGTGCCATCAATTACGGCGCTTGGAGGATAACCGAGTTTTACCAGGCTAGTGGGGGCACATAGTTTCTTCTACCCTTATAAAGGGGTAAGGTTTTGCCTTTTTATACCCATGCCTTCTTCCTCCATGCTCATCGATTCTCGTGCACTCGAGCTCCAACGCCCATGTCCACATCCTTATCCTCAACCTTCTCCAAACATGTCCGGAGCGGGAGGCAAGTGGATGGCTTTCTCCGTCATGGAGGGACACATCAAAAAGCTGCGCGGGGCCGGATACTTAGCTGCGAATATCGCGCATCGGCTGCCCACTATGGGGCAGATCGTCCCTACTCCGGAACCTCACGAGAGGGTAGTTTTCCTCCACCACTTCCTCCGCGGACTGGGGTTTCCCCTCCATCCATTCGTCTGCGGTCTCATGTTCTACTATGGGCTGGACTTTCAGGATCTAGCCTGAACTTCATCCTTAACATTTCGGCGTTCATCGTCGTGTGTGAGGCTTTCCTCCTCATCCGGCTCCACTTCGGCCTGTGGCTGAAGACCTTCAATATCAAGCCGTAGGTGGTGGGAGGCCAACAAGCGGAATGCGGTGGAGCCATGGTGGGCAAGATGCCCAATGTTATATGGCTCGAAGGCTCCTTCATGGAGACCATAAAGGGATGGCAATCGACGTGGTTCTACATCACCGAGCCGCGTGACACCAACTGGGTGGTGGCCCCCGAGTTTTGATCTGGAATCCCCACGCGGTTCACCTCTTGGAAAGAGAAGGGCCTGTCCTGGGGTTCATCGGTGGAGCTGGACGGACTCCAGAAATGTATCCGGAATATGGCAAGCAAGAAGCTCAAGCTTGTCAACATAGTCCAGGTCATGCTGTTCCGCCAGATCCTCCCATGTCAACAACGGGATTTTAACTTATGGGAGTTCGACCCGGCCCGGCACCAGACTCTAAGCGAGCTCTTCGACACGACGCACAAGGACGTCTGGAGGGTGCTGTTCAAGGGCGCCGAGGTCTCTCCTTCTCTTACCGAGGACCATGGGCTAAGCGCGAAGCGCCTAGCGCATTCGGTGAGTTCTATACATCCGGTAGGATATTTATTTCCCCTAGGTTAACCATGTGCGGGGTCTGAGCTCCATGCCTTTGGCAGGACTGGGTGGAGACGTCGGGGTAGATTAACTGTTCGGCCACTTTGCCCGAAGACACTGCAGACGCTCTCCTGATGGAGATGCTGACTCCGGCTCCTTACAAGGTGCCGGAGAAGACCAAGAAGGCCAAGGGAACCCGAAAGAGTTCCCAGCGCCAGGTGGTATCGGACTCATCGTCTGATAACTCCGCGACGCACTCCTCCCCCGAAGATGAAGATGAAGATGAAGATGAAGATGAAGATGCTCCCCCTTCAGTCGGGGGAGACAAGAAAAGGAAGGCCGCCCGACCGGGGGGGGGGGCGAAGGGTCCAAGAAGGGAAGGAACCTCCTTCCGGACTACTCCAACACCGCTGCCGAAGGCGAAGACGAGTGGCTGCTCAGGGCCAAGCCCCTGGCGAAGTCGTAAGTATTTGGATACCAAAGTAACTCATAGCATACCCTTGTCGCACTGCTTCTCCTAACGCCGAATATGATTACGCAGACCGCCCCAATCCTGTATCGACGTATCTTTGTCGGGCGGCTCCTTGGACTCGTCGGACATGGATATCGATCCACTTCCGACCGCCACCTCCCCTTTCCCTATGGACAATGCCGAGGTATTGTCTCAAGAGGCACCGGGTCGAGGGGAGACAATCCCGGAGGTGCTCATGGCGACCTTCCGGACTCCAGGAGCAGAGGGAGTAAGGCTCCCGAGGGCTCCGAGTTCGGCCCTCAGCCGAACACCGCGTCGGAACCTCCAGTGGTTCCGGACTCGGGCAGGCGGCCTCCTTCCAAAAGGGGCAAGACGCCTGTGCCGGTGACCTCTGCCCATCTAGAGGCACCGGACAATTTGCTGGGAGCGCTTCGCAACGCTTCCATCGACGAAGAGCACCACACTATTATGAGTGCGGTGATCCAGAAGGTTCAGTCCGCCAAGAGCGGACTGACTGAAGCCTGTGCCAGCCTTCTAACAGGCTTTGAGGTAAGTATTTGAAATATAGGAAAAATATTACCGCATAGACAGTAGCCCCTGATGCTCTGTTTGGTGTTCAAAAAGAAAAGCCAAATAGAGGATCAACTAATATATGCAGGAGTCTAATATAAGTATGTCTATATGCGTATGCAGGCTTCACTGCTGGCCTCTGCCGCACTAACTACGGAGGTCGGCATACTGAAGCAGGACCTCGAAGGTTCCAAGAAAGAGCTCGGCCTTGCCAAGAGGCAGCTCGAGGAGAACAAAGGTAAGTAATACCTAGTCTGTAGATATGTATATATATAAGTGATGCGATTACAAAATGACAGGATCACCTTTAATCTTCCAGGGGCCACGATCGAAGTGGCAACCCTGAAGCAAGCTCTACCCGAGGCCAAAAACAAAGCGGCCCAAGAGCGCACCAAGCGGTAAAAACAAGAGGCACGGGTGGGCGAGGTGCAGCAAGAGCTCCACGCTCTCGTGATGAAGCACGAGGCGTTGAAGCTTGACTTGAAGACGCGAGAGTCCGAGCTTGCCACGGCCCTTGAGAGTGCAAAGAGTGCCAAGGCTGAAGCTAAAAAGGCTCTCTAGGAGATTGATGCGATGAAGAAGATAGCAGCGGGTAAGGCATTCTATATGCAAAGCAAGCATGTGAAAGTAAATTACTTGTTACTTACCCCAATCCGGAGCTCTCCAGGAGCATTTGCAGATTTGCCCCACAGCGTGTCGGATGCCGCACAGTTTTACCAGGCCGAGGAGGGAACCTCAACGGAGAAGTTGTTCTGGTCTCAGTATACTGAGACCGAACACCCGATGCCTCTGAGCGACCAGCTGAAGCAACTGGTCGAGCTGCACAAGGCGGCCGAACAGGCCATGAAGGGCTTTATAGTCTGGATGTGGCTAGGTGAATCCCTTCCCAACAGCTACTTCGGCCTGGTGAGGCGGCTTGTGGATGCCTGCCCATGGCTGGAAGTCATCAAGCGGTCCGTCTGCATCGAAGGTGCACGCCGGGCTTTCGCCCGTGCGAAGGTGCACTGGGCCAAGATGGACGCCGTGAAGCTGGTGAAGGAAGGGCCGCCGCAGGGCAAGGAGCATCACCACCCCGAGATGTACTATGAGGGTGTCCTGAAGGGTGCCCGTCTTGTAGCGGATGAGTGTGCGAAAGATGTAATATTTGAGTAACCTTGCTCGTGTAATCCTGTATTATGAAAACTTGTTCATATGCGCTATGCAACGCTTGTTTGAATTTAAATTATTGCCTTGTGTTCGACTGTTTATCAAATCTGAGAGATGGCTAGTCGTCGGCTTCTGCCCCCACGCCACGGGTGCTAGGGTGTTCGGGATAAACCTTAGCACTCTTGTTCCCATTGTTCGGTCCTTCGAGGGAGGTGCTCAGCACAACGAACAAGGCAATCGGACTATAATGGGTTATCACTCTCACTTAGCCATAGAATTCTATAATTTTAAATTTCGGCGAAGCCCCTAGTGTTCGGAAGGCCGAATTCAGGGCGCGATACGCGCCTTAAGCCGGATAGGGCCGACTCCTCGCTCTAAGCGGCATAAGTCTTTAAGGACTTGAAACCTCTCGAACGGCGACCAGTCTCTCGCCTTATCATGCCAGTCAGTTTTAGCTTTCTCTACTGAGGTGCTTAGCCCAGCAGAATCGGGGCATAATCACAATAGTTCTCCCAGTGCTACCTTAGCCGATATAGCGAACATAAGGTACCAAAACATGGGAGTCGGGCAAACCCAACTATTGACCCAAGACATGATTCAAAGCTGATGCATATAATGCTATAAGTTCGGGGTGCCGCACTGTCAAAAGTGTTCGAACTTCTCACGCCGCATTATAGGGTATGCGTAAGCCCCTGGCGTCTTGGCCGTACCAGAGTGTACGGGTGCTAGATGTCATGAATGAACATATATATGTAAAGGAAAAATGCAATAATAGTCTTAATGCTATGCATTGTTTTATTCAAAAAGGTGCGTTAGAGCAGAATGATACAAGTAGTGCGATAAGCAAAAAGTAGGACTATTTGACATGTCCTTCCAAGGGCGAGCTGAGGAATAGTATTAAAGCAAGTATTTCACTCGTTATCGTAATCCACCTGGGAGTTCCGTCGTGTGACGTAGCTCTCTGCTCCTTGGTTGCTGCATCATGTGTTCGGCAATCATGCTGCCGGACAGGGTTTCCAGAGATTAAAGTCCTGAAAGAGAAAAATAACAAAGCGGGAAGCCCGTAGTGCGGTTTAAGCCGCGTCTTGGGGCGTGCCGTAGTTGTACACCCTCCCCACCTGTGCCCATGGTATTTTTAATGCATAATTATGTACGCGTGGCACCGATTTCGCCGTTTGGCTGGGACCGGGATGGGGGCCGTATTGCTATGCAAGCTCGGAACATGCCAGACGTTCCAGTTGCCGATTACTTCGGGCGCGCTTGAAGGTGTCCGAGTCCTTAATCGCCGAACTAGTGGGTTCCTTGAGAGGCTGCTTCGCGCTTCTACTGTGAGGGCCGCGGTGTGTTCCTCCGTGCGGAGAGAGCGCTTTGTATTTCCATTGACTATTATGACCCCCCGAGGTCCTGGCATCTTGAGCTTGAGATATGCATAATGCGGTACCTCATTGAATCTCGCAAATGCGGTTCGCCCGAGCAGTGCATGGTAGCCACTGCGGAACGGGACTATGTCAAGGATTAACTCTTTGCTTCGGAAGTTATCCGGGGATCTGAAGATCACTTCCAGTGTGACTGAGCCTGTGCAATGCGCCTCTACACCTAGTATGACACCTTTAAGGTCGTTTTTGTGGGTTTGATCCTTGAGGGGTCTATACCCATTTTTCACACTGTGTCCTGATAAAGCAGGTTCAGGCTGCTGCCGCCATCCATTAGGACTCGAGTGAGGTGAAATCCGTCAATGATTGGGTCTAGGACCAGTGCGGCGAATCCGCCATGACGGATACTAGTGGGGTGGTCTCTGCGATCGAAGGTGATCGGACAGGAGGACCATGGGTTGAACTTTGGGGCGACTGGCTCCAACGCATATACGTCCCTGAGCGTATGCTTCCGCTCCCTCTTGTGGATGTGGGTTGCGTATATCATGTTCACCATCCGCACTTGTGGGGGGGACCTCTTCTGTCCTCCGGTGTTCGGCTGCCGGGGCTCCTCCTCGTCATCTCTATGTGACCCCTTATCTTTGTTTTCGGCATTTAACTTGTCGGCCTGCTTGAACACCCAACAATCCCTGTTGGTGTGGTTGGCTGGCTTGTCGGGGGTGCCGTGTATTTGGCACGAGCGATCGAGTATACGGTCGAAACTGGACGGGCCCGGAGTGCTTCTTTTGAATGGCTTTTTCCGCTGATCGGGTTTAGAGCCTTTGAATCTGGCATTGACTGCCGTATCCTCGGTATTGTCACTGTTAATGCGGCGCTTATGTTTGTTGCAACATGACCTGCCATTGCCATCCTTGGTATCTGAAGTACCATGGTTTTTGATATGTTATTGCTGCGAGCCAGCCAACTGTCTTCTCCTGCACAAAAGCGGGTCATGAGTGTCGTGAGGGCTGCCATAGATTTTGGCTTTTCCTGACCAAGGTGCCGGGCGAGCCACTCGTCGAGGATGTTGTGCTTAAAAGCTGCCAGGGCCTCTGCATCTGGACAGTCGATGATTTGATTTTCCTTTGTTAGGAACCATGTCCAGAATTGCCTGGCCGATTCCTCTGGCTGCTGAATTATGTGGCTCAAGTCATCGGCATCTGGTGGTCGCACATAAGTGCCCTGAAAGTTGTCGAGGAATGTGGCTTCCAGATCTTCCCAACAACCAATGGACTCTGCTGGCAAGCTGTTGAGCCAATACTGAGCTGGTCCTTTGAGTTTGAGTGGGAGGTCTTTGATGGCGTGTAGGTCATCACCGCGGGCCATGTGGATGTGCAGGAGGAAATCCTCGATCCATACCGCAGGATCTGTTGTGCCATCGTATGATTCTATATTTACGGGTTTGAAACCCTCTGGGATTTGATGATCCATTACTTCGTCTATGAAGCATAAGGGGTGGGCGGCGCCTCTATACTGGGCTATATTGCGATGCAACTCAAATGAGTCTTGCCCGTTGTGTTCGGCCTAACCGGACTTACTTTTACTGTATCTGGTGTGACGATTATCATCTCGCATAGTGGCGTGCCCTCGTGATCCGTAGATCGATCTTGCATGTTTTGCTTTGTCCTCCAGTATGTCTCGCAGGTCTGGCGTATTTCCCCACGCCTTTTGATTTGAATGGCATCGGGGTGCGGGCTGAGCTTTTGGCTGGAATGCCTCTCTGTCGCGACCACGAGGTGGCCGGTCAGCCGCATCATGTGCTGGAGATGTGGGTTTGAATGCCTCCTCCTCCAGTCGGGGTAGCAACCTACGCTTTGGGTAACTCTTGGAGCGATGTTCGAGTTTGTATTCCTCGTCCGCAAGGACTTCGGTCCATCTGTCGGCTAGCAAATCTTGATCAGATTGAAGCTGTTGTTGCTTTTTCTTAAGGCTATTTGCTGTGGCTATAAGCCGGCGCATGAAGCGCTCTTGTTCGACGGGATCCTCAGGCACGACGAATTCATCATCGTCGAGGCTTGCCTCGTCTTCAGAGGGAGGCATGTAATTATCATCCTCCGCCTCTCCATCTGCCGCTCTCTCTGGTGGGGCTGGCTTCTCCATCCTCCTGCCCTAATTCTTGCTAGAGGGGATTGTTGCCGTCTTCGGCACTGTCCAGAGAGCTATTATCTCCTATGCTGGTATCACCACTTTTGCCTTGGCGGGCCTTAGAGCGGCGCCGCTGACGCTGGCGCTTGGGTTGCTTCTTGGATGGGTCATCCTCCGTTGTCTCGTCACCATTTCCTTCTTTGGGTGAGTCCACCATGTATATATCGTATGATGAGGTGGTTGTCCAGTGCCCTGTGGGCAGTGGTTCCTCTTCGTCTCCCGCATCATCGTCCATACCGTCGATGTCTTCGGAGTCAAAGTCGAGCATGTCGGTTAAGTCGTCGACAGTGGCTACTATGTGGGTGGTGGGTGGGCGGCGAATTTCTTCGTCATCCGCATCCCAATCCTGCCGGACATAGTTCGACTAGGATCCTCCTGACAAGGAGAGAGACCTTAATGAGTTTAGTATGTCGCCGAAGGGCGAGTGCTGAAAAATATCCATGGAGGTAAACTCCATGATCTGCGCCCAATCAGATTCGATAGGAACGGGCGCAGGTGGTTCGGAGTCCGTGGCCGGAGAAGGATCCGACAGTTTGGCAAAACGGCTCTTGTGAAGGGTAAGGTCGATATTCGGCTCGATCGCCGCTGAGGATACGACCTCCGTGACGGGGTCTATCCACCCGTCCATGGATGGTGCAACTGGCTCCTAATTGAGGCTCAGAGCGACTGCCGGTGCGATCTCTTGAATACGGTCCGATGGTATAGCTAAATCGTACTCATCGTGACCGCGTGGCACACAAGGCAGGGGCTCGAATCCATCGAACATCAAATCTCTGCGGATATCAGCCATGTAATTTAAGCTTCCAAACCTGACCTGGTGGCCAGGGGCGTAACTTTCGATCTGCTCCAGATGGCCAAGCGAGTTGGCCCGTAATGCGAAGCCGCTGAGCACAAAGATCTGTCCGGGGAGAAAAGTCTCACCCTAGACTGAATCGCTACCGATGATCATAGGAGCCATCAAGCCTAACGACGACGACACAGAGGAACTCTCAATGAAAGCACCAATGTCGATGTCAAAACCGGCGGACCTCGGGTAGGGGGTCCCGAACTGTGCGTCTAAGGTGGATGGTAACATGAGGCAGGGGACACGATGTTTTACCCAGGTTCGGGCCCTCTTGATGGAGGTAAAACCCTATGTCCTGCTTGATTTATTCTTGATGATATGGGTATTACAAGTGTTGATCTACCACGAGATCGGAGAGGCTAAACCCTAGAAGCTAGTCTATGGTATGATTGTATGTTGTCCTACGGACTAAAACCCTCCGGTTTATATAGACACCGGAGGGGGCTAGGGTTACACAAGGTCAGTTACAAAAGGAGGAGATATACATATCCGTATTGCCTAGCTTGCCTTCCACGCCAAGTAGAGTCCCATCCGGACACGAGACGAGGTCTTCAATCTTGTATCTTCATAGTCCAACAGTCCGGCCAAAGAATATAGTCCGGCTGTCCGGAGACCCCCTAATCTAGGACTCCCTCACAATGCAAGCTCAAGAGGTAGCAAGAAGGATTTCTGGCACCGTTGCCGGGGAGATCTACACCAAGCCAAGACATACCAGGTACCCATCATAAACTATTATCCCTCGCATTAGATTATTTGCCATTCGCCTCTCATTTTCCTCTCCCCCACTTCTAAAACGATTTTCAAAAAGATTTGCCTTTCCTTCGCTCTCCTTTTTGTTCATCTCTTTTTCCATTGCCGAATCTGGAAGAGCTTCAGGTTTTCTCTCAGGTTCAAGTACCTTGGATAACCCATCTGTCCTTTCTAAACTTATAAATAAGGAAGCTATGGAAAAACTTGCTGGGATAGTTGAGGAGGATTTCAATCTTGATGAAGACGATCCCGGAATTTTTCGTTATTTGTTTGATGAATCTTTGAAAGATGCTTGGGATCAGTTGTTGAGGATTTGAGCCAGCTATGTGCCCCAATATCAAATTGAGGTTTACTTAAAAAGCTTTTATTTTGGCATTCCCCCTTCTTTTAAGCAAGTTTTGGATTCTATTTTTGAAACCGGTTTTCTTGGAGGGGATGCCATCGATATGTATGAGAAGATGAAATCCATATTCGGGCACCCCTAGGAAAAGGATGTTGAGTCTTCCGCTATTATGAGTTTCTATCAAAACAAAATAATTAAAGAGATGAAGGCAAGTTTAGATGCAAATTTTCGCAATGTGCTTAATATTTCTTATATGATCAATGGCCATGTGCTCTCACAAAACAGAAATATAAATTTGATAGATAATAATCTTTCTCTTTTCTTCCCAAATGCCAAAGATGATAATGCTTAGATCTATTCGTGTTTTTATGCCTAGCTAGGGGCGTTAAACAATAGCGCTTGTTGGGAGGCAACCCCATTTTATTTTTGTTCTTGCTTTTTAGGTCATTTTTGCTTTGAATAAATCATCTAGCCTCTATTAGATGTGTTTTTGTTCTTTAATTAGTGTTTGTGCCAAGTAAGACCTTTGGGATAGCTTACAGTGATGGTTAATTTGATCCTGTTGAAAAACAGAAACTTTTGCGCCCAGTGACAGAATTGATCTGAGCAGCTGGACGCGATAAATTCTTGAATTTTTTACACAAGATTAATTAAAAAACTTCCTAGGACTTCCTGATTTCACAAGATTTTTGGAGTTACAGAAGTAAGGGGGGATTACAGATTGCTACAAACTGTTCTGTTTTTGACAGATTCTATTTTTCGCGTGTTGTTTGCTTAGTTTGACGCATCTATGGCTAGTATCGGGGGTATGAAACATGGAAAAGTTGGAATACATTAGATATTACACCAATATAAATAAAGAATGAGTTCACAACAGTACCGAAAGTGGTTATTTATTTTCTTATACTAACGGAGCTTACGAGATTTTCTATTGGAGTTTTGTGTTGTGAAGTTTTCAAGTTTTGGGTAAGGATTTGATGGACTATGGAATAAGGAGTGGCAAGAGCCTAATCTTGGGGATGCCCAAGGCACCCCAAGGTAATATTCAAGGATGTCAAAAATCCTAATCTTGGGGATGCCCCGGGAAGGCATCCCCTCTTTCGTCTTCATCTATCGGTAACTTTACTTGAGGCTATATTTTTATTCACCACATTATATGTGTTTTGCTTGGAGCGTCTTGCATGATTTGCATCTTTTCTTTTTAGTTTGCCACAATCATCCTTGCTGTACACACCCTTTGGGAGAGACACGCATGAATCGTGATTTATTAGAATGCTCTCTGTGCTTCATTTATATCTTTTAAGCTAGGCAAATTTGCTCTAGTGCTTCACTTATATCTTTTTAGAGCACATCGGTGGTTTTATTTTATAGAATTTGATGAACTCTCGTACTTCACTTATATTTTTTCGGAGTCTCTAAACAGCATGGTAATTTTCTTTGGCTATAAAATTAGTCCTAATATGATAGGCATCCAAGAGGGATATAATAAAAACTTTCATATAAAGTGCATTGAATACTATGAGAAGTTTGATTCCTTATGATTGTTTTGAGATATGAAGATGGTGATATTAGAGTCATGCTAGTAAGTAGTTGTGAATTTGAGAAATAGTTGTGTTAAAGTTTGTGAGTCACGTACCATGCACGTATGGTGAACCGTAATGTGATGAAGTCGGAGCATGATTTATTTATTGATTGTCTTCCTTATGAGTGGCTGTCGGGGATGAGAGAATGTCTTTTCCTACCGATCTATCCCCCTAGGAGCATGCACGTAGTACTTTGTTTTGATGACTAATAGATTTTCGCAATAAGTATGTGAGTTCTTTATGACTAATGTTGAGTCCATGGATTATACGCACTCTCACCTCTCCGCCATTGCTAGCCTCTCTAGTACCGTGCAACTTTCGCCGGTACTATAAACCCACCACATATCCTTCCTCAAAACAGCCACCATACTTACCTATTATGGAATTTCCATAGACATTTTGAGATATATTGTCATGCAACTTTCCACCGTTCCATTTATTATGACACGCTCCATCATTGTCATATTGCTTTGCATGATCATGTAGTTGACATCATATCTGTGGCAAAGCCACTGTTCATCATTTTTTTATACATGTCACTCTTGATTCATTGCACATCTCGGTACACCGCTAGAGGCATTCACATAGTCATATTTTGTTCTAAGTATCGAGTTGTAATTCTTGAGTTGTAAGTAAATAAAAGTGTGATGATCTTCATTATTAGAGCATTGTCCCATGTGAGGAAAGGATGATGGAGACTATGATTCCCCCACAAGTCGGGATGAGGATCTGGATGAAAAATAAAAAAATAAAAGAGGCCAAAAAAATTAGAGAAGGCCCAAATAAAAAAATGAGAGAAAAAGAGAGAAGGGACAATGTTACTATCCTGTTTACCACACTTGTGCTTCAAAGTAGCACCATGATCTTCATGATAGAGAGTCTCCCATGATATCACTTTCATATACTAGTGGGATTTTTTCATTATAGAACTTGTCTTGTATATTCCAATGATGGGCTTCCTCAAAATGCTCGAGGTCTTCATGAGCAAGCAAGTTGGATGCACACCCAGTTAGTTTTCTTTTTGAGCTTTCATAAACTTATAGCTCTAGTGCATCTGTTGCATGGCAATCCCTACTCACTCACATTGATATCTATTAATGGGCATCTCCATAGCCCGTTGATACGCCTAGTTTATGTGAGACTATCTCCTTCCTTTTGTCTTCTCCACAACCACCGTCTATTCCACCTATAGTGCTATATCCATGGCTCACGCTCATGTATTGCGTGAAAGTTGAAAAAGTTTGAGAACATCAAAAGTATGAAACAATTGCTTGGCTTGTCATCAGGGTTGTGCATGATTTGAATATTTTGTGTGATGAAGATGGAGCATAGCCAGACTATATGATTTTGTAGGTATAAGCTTTCTTTGGCCATTTTATTTTGAGAAGACATAATTATTTTGTGAGTATGCTTAAAGTATTATTGTTTTTATGTCAATATAAACTTTTGTTTTGAATCTTACGGATCTGAACATTCATGCCACAATAAAGAGAATTACATGGATAAATATGTTGGGTAGAATTCCACATCAAAAATTCTGTTTTTATCATTTACCTACTCGAGGACGAGCAGGAATAAAGCTTGGGGATGCTTGATACGTGTCCAACGTATCTATAATTTTTGATTGTTCCATGCTATTATATTATCTGTTTTGGATGTTTTATATGCATTAATATGCTATTTTATAATATTTTTGGGACTAACCTATTAACCTAGAGCCTAGTGCCAGTTTCTATTTTTTCCCTTGTTTTAGAGTTTCACAGAAAAGGAATACTAAACAGAGTCCAAACGAAATAAAACTTTCGCCATGATTTTTCTTGGACCAGAAGACCCCCAGGAGATTTGGAGTGCAAGTCAGAGGAGCCTCAAGGCGGCCACAAGGGTGGAGGGCGCGCCCAGGGGGGTGGGGCGCGACCCTCGATCTTGTGGGCTCCTCGTAGCTCCCCTGACCCAATTATTTCGCCTATATATACACTTATACCCCCAAGAACATCCAAGGGAGTGATGCCGCTTGAAGCTACAGCGGTATTTCCCCAAAGAGGAAGCGATGATGCAGCACAGTGGCGGTAGGTATTTCCCTCATATATGAAACCAAGGTTATCGAACCAGTAGGAGAACCAAGCAATACAACGTAAACAGCCCCTGCACACAAATAACAACCACTCGCAACCCGGCGTATTAAAGGGGTTGTCAATCCCTTTCGGGTAACGGCGCCAGAAGTGGCACATGGATGGGAGAAAGTTGTAAATATTGATAGATTGAACGCCAAGTAAAATAAATTGCAGCAAGGTATTTTTTGGTTTTTGGTTTAATAGATCTGAAAATAAAAGCAAGAGAAAAATAGATCTAAATAGATCTATTTTTCTCTTGCTTTTATTTTCAGATCTATTAAACCAAAAACCAAAAAATACCTTGCTGCAATTTATTTTATTTGGATAATTTTTTAGAAGTTTTTAGAGGTGGCACATGCAAATTTACTTAGGACGGTAGGGTAATACCGTATATAGGTAGGTATGGTGGACTCATTTGGAATAACTTTGGGTTCAAGGTTTTTGATGTACATTCAGAATTCCCACTTAGTACAGGCGAAGGCTAGCAATTTAGATTGAGAAGCGGCCAGCTAGAGAGCAACAATGATCATAACCATGCATTATGCGTAAGTAACATTGGACACTAGCATGAGTAGGATATGAACACCATGAACATAAACATTATAGAGGCTATGTTTGTTTTGATTCAACTACATGCATGAACATGTACCAAGTCAAACCACTTGAACATTCAGAGGAGGATACCATATCATCATACTACATGACAATCATTTTAATGCTATGTTGATATCCAAGCTAAATCGTTATTAACTCCCAGCTACTTATGCATGGCATGAGAAAATATAATCTCTAATTGTCATTGCAAACATGTTTAATCATAGTTGGCCGAATCATGGGCACTAGGTTAAACATATTTGCACAGACAAGACAATTCGAGTTCATACCAGTTTATCTTTGCCACGGCCAGTTCATTGAATGATGTCACTATTGCCTTTCACTTGCACAAATGAATGATATGAAAATAATAATAGTGCAAGAGTGCCATGGACTAAGCTGGAATCTGCAAACATTTTATTCAACAGGAGAAGACAATGTAAAACGGGCTCTTTATTAGTACAACAATTATTCATATGAGAGCCACTCAACATTTTCATCGTGGTCTTCTCCTCGGTACAACTCGAATAAAAGAAAAGAAATTCAGAGAAACACACTGAAATATTTTTGGAGTTTTTGGTTTTCTTAAGCAAGCATATAAGGGAAAAGCAAAAACGAGAAAAACTATTTACACGGGAAAGCTCCCAACAAGAAAAACAAGAACAAGGAAATCTTTTTGGATTTTTCTTTTTAGTACTACTACTAAGCATGGTTAGAAAGTAAATTAACTACAACTAATTTTTTTGTTTTTTCTAAGGTTTTTCAAACACACGAGAAGAAAGCAAGAAAATAAATCTAAGCATGGATGATACAATGAAAAAGTGTGAGCACTGACAAATATAATAAATGGACATGAATGTAAAGTCGGTGGAAACATGTAGTCCCCCAAGCTTAGGCTTTTGGCCTAACTTGGTAGTCGATCAGTAGCCTGGAGGGTAGTAGTCGGCATGGTAGCTCACAGAGGCTCTTGGTGCGGATGCCTCAGCATGTCGTGCCGCCACCACTGCTGCGTTATGAGCTCGGTCCTTGCTCTCAAGAACAGAATATCATTCCTTGCTGTGATAATCAAAGAGAGCAGGCGCAGGAAAATATGTGCCCACAACATGTGATTGGTTAAACAACAAATTATAAACGAAATTATCGGCCCTTCCCTTGAGAATTTTATGATCTTTCAAGGCATCAAAATCTAAATACCGATTGTTGGTGTACAAAAGTAGGGGCTCTCCTTTTGCGCCCCTTTACTTGTGCACGGGCAGTCAGAGTCGCGCCTACAGCCGCACTAAGCAAGGCAGAGGAGGGAAGCCGGAGCACAAGACAACCAAAACAACGCGAAGACCAGAGACGCAAAGGGCAAGAGAGCGAAGCAAGCTCCCCCGCCAAGATCCTTGCCGGGGCGGCTTCCGCACCCCCGGCAATATCCTTGCCGGGGAAACTTGCCTGACGCTAGCAGAGCGCGCCACCCTTGAGCCCAAGGGGTTCCAACGCCATCAACCACATTGGAACCAAGGCTCGGGAGGCACCTCCATTGTGTGATGACCCACAAGTATAGGGGATCTATCGTAGTCCTTTCGATAAGTAAGAGTGTCGAACCCAATGAGGAGCAGAAGGAAATGATAATCGGTTTTCAGCAAGGTATTCTCTGCACGCACTGAAATTATCGGTAACAGATAGTTTGTGATAAGGTAATTGGTAACGAGCAACAAATAAATAAAGTAAATAAGGTGCAGCAAGGTGGCCCAATCCTTTTTGTAGCAAAGTACAAGCCCGGACAAACTCTTATATAGAGGAAAGCACTCCCGAGGACACATGGGAATTATCGTCAAGCTAGTTTTCATCACGCTCATATGATTCGCGATCGATACTTTGATAATTTGATATGTGGGTGGACCGGTGCTTGGGTACTGCCCTAACTTGGACAACTATCCCACTTATGATTAACCCCTATTGCAAGCATCCGCAACTACAACATAAGTATTAAGGTAAACCTAACCATAGCATGAAAGATATGGATCCAAATCAGCCCCTTACGAAGCAACGCATAAACTAGGGTTTAAGCTTCTATCACTCTAGCAACCCATCATATACTTATTACTTCCCAATGCCTCCCTCTAGGCCCAAACAATGGTGAAGTGTCATGTAGTCGACGTTCACATGACACCACTAGAGGGATGACAACATACATCTTATCAAAATATCGAACGAATACCAAATTCACATGATTACTAATAGCAAGACTTCTCCCATGTCCTCAGGAACAAACATAACTACTCACAAAGCATATTCATGTTCATAATCAGAGGAGTATTAATATGCATAATGGATATGAACATATGATCTTCCACCAAGTAAACCAACTAGCATCAACTAAAAGGAGTAATCAACACTACTAGCAACCCGCAGGTACCAATCTGAGGTTTGGATACAAAGATTGGATACAAGAGATGAACTAGGGTATGAGATGAGATGGTGCTGGTGAAGATGTTGATGGAGATTGACCCCGTCTCGATGAGAGGATCGTTGGTGATGACGATGGTGATGACTTCCCCCTCCCGGAGGGAAGTTTCCCCGGCAGAATAGCTCCACCAAAGCCCTAGATTGGTTCCGCCTCATGGCAGCGGAGTTTCGTCTCGTAAGCTTGCTTATGATTTTTTTTCTCGGATGAAAGACTCCATATAGCCAAAGATGGGCATCAGAGGGCCACCAGGGGGGCCACGAGGTAGGTGGGCACCCAGGGGGTAGGGCGCGACCCCACACTCGTGGCTGGTGGGTGGCCCCCCTCTGGTGTCTTCTTCGCGCTGTATTTTTTATATATACTGAAAATAACTTCCGTGAAGTTTCAGGACTTTTGGAGCTGTGCAGAATAGGTCTCTAATATTTGCTCCTTTTCCAGCCAAGAATTCTAGCTGCCGGCATTCCCCCTCTTCATTTAAACCTTGTAAAGTAAGAGAGAATAGGCATAAGTATTGTGACATAATGTGTAATACCAGTCCATAATGCAATAAATATCGATATAAAAGCATGATGCAAAATGGACATATCAACTCCCCTAAGCTTAGACCTCGCTTGTCCTCAAGAGAAAGCCGAAATCGATAAATATGTCCACATGTTTAGAGATAGAGGTGTCGATAAAAATAAAATACGGACATGAGGGCATCATGACCATTCTTAGAACAACAGCATATATGCATATTGTCATATGATATCTTATGATAAAGTAACAATTTAATCACAATTTCAAGTATGAATCATAAACTTCATTGAAAACTAACAAACTACAATCTCAGTCATTGAAGCAATTACAATTTATCATAACATCGAAAAGAGTCCATAAGAGCTTTTTAGCAAGTCCACATACTCAACTATCATTTAGTCTTCCACAATTGCTAACACTCATGCGATATTTATGGTTATGAAGTTTTAGCCGGACACAGAGAAAGATAGGGGCTTATGGTTTTGCCTCCCAACCTTTTACCTCAAGGGTAATGTCAACCATAATAGTTCATGAAAACTCACATCCAATTAGCCATATATATCTGGATCTTTCTGACACATTGTGCTTGCCAAAGGATAAAATGTAAAGGATAGGCCCTTCGTAGAGGGAAGCAGAGGTTGTCGTGCATTTTTACGGTTGATGCACAAAATCTTAATGCAAAAGAACGTCACTTTATATTGCCACTTGTGATATGGACCTTTATTATGCAGTCCGTCGCTTTTCTTTCTTCCACATCACAAGATCGTATAAAGCTTATTTTCTCCACATTAATAAATCATACATATTTAGAAGGCAATTTTTATTGCATGCACCGATGACAACTTACTTGAAGGATCTTACTCAATCCATAGGTAGGTATGGTCGACTCTCATGGCAAAACTAGGTTTAAGGATATTTGGAAGCACAAGTAGTATTTCTACTTGGTGCAAAGAACTTGGCTAGCATGAGAGGGAAAGGCAAGCTCAACATCTTGGATGATCCATGACAATATAATTTATCTCGGATGTAAGAAAACATAACCCATTACATTGTCTTACTTGCCCAACATCAACTCTTTACCATGTCATATTTTAATGAGTGCTCACAATCATAGAAGATGTCCAAGATAGTATATCTATATGTGAAAACCTCTCTTTCTTTATTACTTCCTATTAATTGCAACGATTACCAAAACTATGTTTGTCAACTTTCAACAACTTTTATTCATCATACTCTTTATATGTGAAGCCATTACTCTCCATAAGATCCATATGATCTCTTTTGTTTCTTTTTATTCTTTATCTTTCATTTTATTCCCTCGAGATCATAGCAAGGTAATCAAGCCCTTGACTCAACACTAATCTTTATTATATACCTCACGGACTCGATTACATAGAAGGATCATAAAGCAAAACTCACAACTAGATCATACTAAAACTTTATTCTACTAGATCAAGATATAACCAAAAGGATCGAACTAAGAAAAACCGTAGAGATAAAAGATGTGATGGTGATACGATATCGGGGCACTTCCCAAGCTTGGCAGTTGCCAAGGGGAGTGCCCATACCCATGGTTTATGTCTCCTTCTTTGTTGGTGAATAAGATGATGGTTTTGTTGATGGCGTAAGCTTCTTCCTTAATTTGCACTTGAGGACAGAATTTTGATCCCTCAGGTCATCAATCTCTTGCTCTAGGCTTAATATCTTTTTGCATAATTCCTGCTTGTTTTCCTGCAAGAGGCAAAAAGGTATAAACTCGATCTTAAATTTCTTTGCTCTATCAGGGAGGCTTCACTTTTTAAACTCCACATGCATGTCCCCATGTTGAGGTAATGTCACTTCATCTTCATCTGAGCTCGTCTCCTCCTTTCCCTTGGGTTCATAGTCCTCTTCTTCTTCCGTAGTTCAACCATAATGATCCACATCCCCATAGACCTTAGGAGCAAGGTAATTAGCCACATAGCTTTCTCCTTCCGAATCCTGGGACGACATGTTGCTCTAATATGCAGCAGGATAGCTCGAAGCAAAGACAGGAGATATTTGCGTGATACGGTGGTCAAAACCGTCGGGAGATTATATAATGAATTTTTACCGACCAAAATACGTATCGTGCAAGAAAACAAAGTCCGGAGAGCACACGAGGTGCCCACGAGGCGGGGGGCGCGCCCAGGGGGGTAGCACGCGCCTCCCACCCTCGTGGAAGCCTCGTGTCATTCCCGTACTGCTTCTTATTTTCCTAATTTTCTAAATATTCCAAAACGGAGAAAAATTGACATTAGAATTGTTTTGGAGTCGGTTTACTTACCGTACCACATACATATTCCTTTTCGGAGTCTGAAACGTTTCGAAAGGTGTCCCTTATGTATTCCTCCGGGGTTACGATTTCAACAATGTTAGTTTCAACATTTATAGGATTACCTGAGATATAATGTTTGATTCTTTGACCGTTCACCACCTTCGGATTTGTGCCTTCGAAGTTGTTGATTTTTATGTCACCGGAGCGATAGACCTCCTCGATAACGTAAGGACCTTCCCATTTAGAGAGAAGTTTGCCTGCAAAAAATCTTAAACGAGAGTTGTATAGCAATACATAATCACCTATATTAAACTCACGCTTTTGTATCCTTTTGTCATGCCATCTTTTAATTTTTTTTCTTTAAATAGTTTGGCATTCTCATAGGCTTGGGTTCTCCATTCATCAAGTGAGCTGATGTCAAATAACCTCTTCTCACCGGCAAGTTTGAAATCATAATTGAGCTCTTTGATAGCCCAATATGCCGTATGTTCTAATTCAAGAGGTAAGTGACATGCTTTGCCATAAACCATTTTATACGGAGACATACCCATAGGATTTTTGTATGCCGTTATATAAGCCCATAATGCATCATCAAGTTTCTTGGACCAATTATTCCTAGATCTATTAACCATCTTTTGCAAAATTAATTTGAGCTCTCTATTAGTTAATTCTACTTGACCACTAGAATGTGGGTGATATGGAGATGCAATTCTATGATTAACACCATACTTAGCAAGCATTTTACGAAAGGCACCATGAATAAAATGTGAACCACCATCAGTCATTATATACCTAGGGACTCCAAACCTCGGAAAAATAACTTCTTTAAGCATCTTAATAGAGGTGTTATGATCAACACTACTGGTTGGAATAGCTTCTACCCACTTAGTGACGTAATCAACAGCAACTAGAATATGTGTATATCCATTAGAGGCAGGAAATGGTCCCATATAATCAAAGCCCCAAACATCAAATGGTTCAATAACAAGTGAATAATTCATAGGCATTTCTTGACGTCTACTAATGTTACCAATTCTTTGACATTCATCACAAGATAGGACAAACTTACGGGCATCTTTGAAGAGAGTAGGCCAATAAAAACCAGATTGCAATACCTTATGTGCAGTTCTATCTCCAGCGTGGTGTCCTCCATAATATTCAGAGTGACACTTGCGTAGGATCTGTTCCTGTTCATGCTCAGGTACACAACATCTAATAACACCATCTACTCCTTTATAAAGATGTGGGTCATCCCATAAGTAATGTCTTAAATCATAGAAAAACTTTTTCTTTTACTGGTATGTGAAACTAGGTGGTATAAATTTAGCAACAATGTAATTAGCATAATCAGCATACCATGGAGCAGTACGAGAAGCATTTATGACATTCAGTTGTTCATCAGGAAAGCTATCATCAATAGGTAGTGGGTCATCAAGAACATTTTCTAACCTAGACAAGTTGTCTGCAACAGGGTTCTCAGCTCCCTTTCTATCAATAATATGCAAATCAAATTCTTGTAGCAAGAGAACCCATCTAATAAGTCTAGGTTTAGCGTCTTTCCTTTCCATAAGATATTTAAGAGCAGCATGATCAGTGTGAATAGTTACTTTAGAATCAACAATATAAGGTCAAAACTTATCACAAGCAAAAATAACTCCTAAAAAATCTTTTTCAGTGGTAGCATAATTTCTCTGGGCATTGTCTAGAGTTTTACTAGCATATTGAATAATATTTAATTTCTTATCAACTATTTTCCCTAGAACAGCACCTACAGCATAATCACTTGCATCACACATAATTTCAAAGGGTAAATTCCAATCAGGTGGCTGAACAATAGGTGCAGAAAATTAATGCTTTCTTAAGTATTTCAAATGCCTCTACACAATCATCATCAAAGACAAAAGGAATATCTTTTTGTAATAGATTAGTCAAAGGCCGAGAAATTTTTGAGAAGTCCTTAATGAACCTCCTATAAAAACTGGCATGACCAAGGAAACTTCTTATACCTTTGATGTCCTTAGGACACGACATCTTTTCAATAGCATCAACTTTAGCTTTATCAACTTCAATACCTCTTTCAGAAATTTTATGCCCCAAGACAATACCTTCATTAACCATAAAGTGGCACTTCTCCCAATTCAAAACAAGATTAGTTTCTTCACATCTCTGCAAAACTCGATCAAGGTTGCTCAAGCAATCATCAAAATAGGATCCATAAACGGAGAAATCATCCATGAAAACCTCACAAATCTTTTCACAAAAGTCAGAGAATATAGCCAACATGCATCTTTGAAAGGGTAGCAGGTGCATTACATAATCCAAAAGGCATACATCAATAAGCAAAAGTACCGAAAGGGCAAGTAAAAGTGGTATTTTCTTGATCCTCAGTTGACACAGGTATTTGAGAGAAACCAGAGTAACCATCTAGAAAGCAAAAATGTGTATGTTTGGATAGTCTTTCTAGAATTTGATTAACAAAAGGTAAGGGGTAATGATCTTTTTTAGTAGCCTTATTTAATTTGCGCAAATCAATTACCATCCTATAACCTGTAATAATTCTTTACGGGGTCAATTCATCTTTATCATTAGGAACGACAATGATACCTCCCTTCTTAGGGACACAATGGACATGACTATCAGCAATGTGATAAATTATACCTGCCTCGAGGAGCTTTAGTATTTCTTTTCTTACCACTCTTTCATCTTAGGATTCAGCCGTCGTTGGTGATCAATAACTAGTTTGGCGTCTTTCTCTAAGTTTATTTTGTGTTGACATAGAGTGAGACTAATGCCCTTAAGATCATCAAGAGTATATCCAATAGCAGCACGGTGCTTCTTCAGAGTTTTCAATAATTTTTCTTCCTCCTTCTCTGAAAGGTTAGCACTAATAATAACGGGATATATTTTCTTTTCATCAAGATAAGCATATTTAAGAGTATCATGCAATGGTTTAAGCTCAAACACGGGATCACCCTTGGGTGGAGGAGGATCCCCTAGGATTTCAACAGGCAAATTGTGTTTCAGAATGGGTCCTTGTTTAAAGAATACTTCATGTATTTCCCTTCTTTCATTCATAAACATATCATTCTCATGGTCTAGCAAATATTGTTCTAAAGGATCATTAGGAGGCACATCAATAGAAGCAAGACCAATAATTTCATCTTTACTAGGCAATTCTTCATCACGGGGTTGTCTATGAAATTTAGAAAAATTAAACTCATGAGACATATCATCCAAACCAATAGTAACGACATCCTTCTTGCAATCTATCTTAGCATTAACAGTATTCAAGAAGGGTCTACCAAATATAATGGGACAAAAGATATCTTGTGGGGAACCAAGAACTAGAAAATCAGCAGGATATTTAGCCTTCCCACACAAGACTTCAACATCTCTAACAATCTCAATTGGTGAAATAGTATCTCTATTGGTGAGCTTAATGGTAACATCGATATCTTCTATCTCAGCGGGTGCAATATCATGCATAATTTCTTGATATAGAGAAATAAATATTGCACTAGCACTAGCACCCATATCACACAAGCCATGATAACAATGATCTCCTATTTTAACAGAAATAACAGGCATGCCTACAACAGGTCTATGTTTATCTTTAGCACCAGGCTTAGCAATTCTAGCAGTTTCATCACAGAAATATATAACATGCCCATCGATATTATCAGCCAAGAGATCTTTAACAATAGCAATATTTGGTTCAACTTTAACTTTCTCAGGAGGTGTATAAGTTCTAATATTACTTTTATGAACCACAGTTGAAGCTTTAGCATGATCCTTTATCCTAACAAGAAAAGTTGGTTTCTCAACATAAGTAGTAGGAACAATAGGATCGTTATAAGTGATAGTCTTTTCTTCAACTTTAATAGATTCAACTACTTTTACTTCTATGGGAGGATGATATTTAAACCAGTTCTCCTTAGGGAGATCAATATGAGTAGCAAAGGATTCACATAAAGAAGCTACTATCTCAGAGTCAAGTCCATATTTAGTGCTAAATTTACGGAAAATATTGGTGTCCATAAAAGATTTAACACAATCAAACTTAGGTGTTATACCTGACTCCTTACCTTCGTCGAGATCCCAATCTTCAGAGTTGCGTTTAATTTTTTCCAATAAATCCCATTTGAATTCAATAGTCTTCATCATAAAAGAACCACTACAAGAATATCGAGCATGGAGCGATTGTTGTCAGAAAGCCGAGCATAATTTTTTTGAATAATCATTTCTCTTGAGAGCTCATGATTGTGGCATGAATATAACATTGACTTAAGCCTCTCCCAAGCTTGAGCGATGCTTTCTCCTTCACGAGGCCAAAAATTATATATATAATTACGATCACGATGAACAAGATGCATAGGATAAAACATCTGATGGAATTCCAATTTCAATCACTTATAGTCCCATGATCCCATATCATCACATAGCATATACCATGTCAATGCATATCCCTTCAAAGATAAAGGGAAGACCTTCTTCTTGATAACATCATCGGGCATACCTGCAAGCTTAAATAATCCACAAACTTCATCCACATAGATTAATTGTAAATCGGGATGCAATGTTCCATCTCCTTCAAAAGGATTAGCTAGCAGTTTCTCTATCATACCCAAAGGAATTTCAAAGTAAACATTTTCATTTTCAGTAGGTTCAGTAGGTTGAGGAGCAACTATTTTCTCTACTAGTCAGGGTGAAGATACCCCGAACAAGCCCCTCAAAGGATTACTTTCCATAGTAACGAGTGACAGTAAATTTCAGCAAACTATATAAATTTTTAATTACCAAATTCCACCTACCAAAGGCGCTTCACTCCCCGACAATGGCGCCAGAAAAGAGTCTTGATGACCCACAAGTATAGGGGATCTATCATAGTCCTTTCGCTAAGTAAGAGTGTCGAACCCAATGAGGAGCAGAAGGAAATTATAAGCGGTTTTCAGCAAGGTATTCTCTGCAAGCACTGAAATTATCGGTAACAGATAGTTTTGTGATAAGGTAATTCATAACAAGCAACAAGTAAATAAAGTAAATAAGGTGCAGCAAGGTGGTCCAATCCTTTTTGTAGCAAAGGACAAGCCTGGACAAACTCTTATATAGAGGAAAGCGCTCCCGAGGACACATGGGAATTACCGTCAAGCTAGTTTTCATCACGCTCATATGATTCGCGTTCGGTACTTTGATAATTTGATATGTGGGTGGACCGGTGCTTGGGTACTGCCTTTACTTGGACAAGTATCCCACTTATGATTAACCCCTATTGCAAGCATCCGCAACTACAACAGAAGTATTAAGGTAAACCTAACCATAGCATGAAACATATGGATCCAAATCAGCCCCTTACGAAGCAACGCATAAACTAGGGTTTAACCTTTTGTCACTCTAGCAACCCATCATCTACTTATTACTTCCCAATTCCTCCCTCTAGGACCAAACAATGTTGAAGTGTCATGTAGTCGACGTTCATATGACACCACTAGAGGGATGACAACATACATCTTATGAAAATATCAAACGAATACCAAATTCACATGACTACTAATAGCAAGACTTCTCCCATGTCCTCAGGGACAAACGTAACTACTCACAAATCATATTCATGTTCATAATCAGAGGGGTATTAATATGCATAAAGGATCTGAATATATGATCTTCCACCAAGTAAACCAACTAGCATCAACTACAAGGAGTAATCAACACTACTAGCAACCCACAAGTACCAATCTGAGGTTTGGATACAAATATTGGATACAAGAGATGAACTAGGGTTTGAGATGAGATGGTGCTGGCGAAGATGTTGATGGAGATTGACCCCATCTCGATGAGAAGATCGTTGGTGATGACGATGGTGATGATTTCCCCCTCCCGGAGGGAAGTTTCCCCGGTAGAACAGCTCCGCCGGAGCCCTAGATTGGTTCCGCCAAGGTTCTGCCTCGTGGGGCGGAGTTTCCTTGTAAGCTTGCTTATGATTTTTTCTCGGATGAAAAACTCCATATCGCCAAAGATGGGCATCAGAGGGCCACCAGGGGGCCCACGAGGCAGGGGGCGCGCCCAGGGGGGTAGGGTGCGCCCCCACCCTTGTGGCTGGTGGGTGGCCCCCCTCTGGTGTCTTCTTCGCTCATTATTTTTTATATATTATAGAAATAACTTTCGTGAAGTTTCAGGACTTTGGAGCTATGCAGAATAGATCTCTAATATTTGGTCCTTTTCCAGCCCAGAATTCTAGCTGCCGGCATTCGCCCTCTTCATGTAAACCTTGTAAAATAAGAGAGAATATGCATAAGTATTGTGACATAATGTGTAATAACAGTCCATAATGCAATAAATATCGATATAAAAGCATGATGCAAAATGGACGTATCATAGTGGCATGGAGATCTTTGTGAAGATCATAAATACATAAGATCAGACGAGAACCAGAAGACGGCGATCCTTAGCAAGGTCCCTACCAAAGAAGTCCACGAGACCCCCGGCAAGATCCTTGCCAAGGACGACCACAGTGCCGTGGCAAGACCCTTGTCGGGCCCCTGGCAAGGCCATTGCCGAAGACACCCGCGGGGCCCCAGCCAGGCCCGCGCCTGGCAAGACTCCACCGCCGCTCCCATGTAGCTGTCAGCTCGACCAGCTGGGCAGGCATCTGTGTGGCAGCGCGCGGCCTCCACACCAACTCAGCAAGCACCTGTGTGGTGGCATGCAGATCTTCGTGAAGGCTCCACCACCGCGCCATCCCAGCAGCCAGCCAACGTGGCGTTCCAACGCCTCGTCAGCTTGGACGCGCGTCGGAGCCAGGCGAGGCGACAACAGTTGGGACGAGCATCTTTGTCGTCCCCAATAAAGCAAGAGGGGCACGTTGGAAGCGCATTAAATGCGTTTGTCCGGTGATGCCCGAGGATAGACTCAGCTACTGTACACCTTTCCACCTCCTGTATGCCACTGTGGCAACTCCTTTTATCTATAAAAGGAGGCCCGAGGCGTACTGAAGGGGGATTCAGCTCTTTTGGACTGGAGAAACACTGCAACTAGTTCAAGAACACAAGAACACTCCAATATACATCAAAGCAGGACTAGGGTTTTACACGTCTCCGCGGCCCGGACCTGGGTAAACGATTTGCATGCTGACCGCCAGACTCACTCTTTGCACAATCCCGTGCCCGCCAAACGTAGAAGGGATCCCAGTGACCCCATAGGTGTCGTTTCCCACCGACATCTTTGGCGCGCAAGGTATAGGGGGCGCAGTTGTGAGAATCTGGTCTAGCAGTTAGTTTAGCAGTTCTTCACCGCCATGGCTCCCAAGAAGAAGACGATCACAGCGATCGGTTCGTCGGGGGCCGAACGTCCCGTACCAGTGCGGGTGAGTGGTGGGGCGGTCGCGGACGGAAGCCGAGGCGCGGCCCGCGAACACCCGCATCGCTCTGGCAGCCAAAGCCTGGCGAGCGACATTGTTCGTGCGTGAGATGACGGGCCGCACACCGCCGAATCCAAAGATGGAGCCCCCCGCAGACGACATGGGGCCCTCTAGGGGCAGCGTCGTTCCCCCCACGGGCGGCGCGGCGGCTTCTGAGGAACATACGACGGCGTCCCCGACATGCTCTTCCCAGGTTGTGCGCGACGAGAAGCTTCACCACGCCGGTGATCCTGGGCACCGCCGTGGGAAGAGTCATGTGCATCATTCGCGGGACGTGGGAGGCTAGCATGCACGCCGAGATGCTGGCGAAAATGGCGCACGGCTGCCAGGCTGTGATAGAGCTCCTTCTAACGTGGTTAGAAGTCGGAGCGCGTCACGGACCGCGCAGCTTTCGCTGCCACCCACGCCAGCAGAAGCTTTGGCACGCGTGCAACTGCTCCTCGACTTCCCTCCTGCTGCGGAAAAGCTCGACGGGTGGAGAGCCACCATCCGAAGCTTCATCGGTGTTGCCAACAAAGATGAGCCACGACCGGTGGGGCCCTCAGGCCGACGCTCCATCGAGACACCACATGCCAGTGGTGGAAGGATCGGGGGTGCTGCAGCCACGCTGCACTCTCCTCCTCCACGCCTGCCACCGCGGGTGTCGATCCATCGTGACGACGCTTGTGATAACATTTCCATAGCGTTATCCGACCCATGGACCCACCGCGATCAATGCCAAGTTCTTTGGGAGCGAGCCCGTGAAGACGATTGAACCACCATCGAACACTGGCGCGATGCGCGCCACCAGTCGGATAGGCGGGCGGGGCCCACTATGGACCACCCAGCACTGGGGAGCTCCAGCAACCTACCCTATGAGGTGGGTTGTCCTGCCTTTACCCGTGAGCTATGGCAGTTCCAGTGGCCCTCCTACCGCATGTTCAAGCCTGACGTTGGCGAGAAGTACAACAGCAAGACCCACCCATCAGAGTTCTGCAGCATCTACACCATCGCGATGCAAGCTGCTGGAGCCCGCGATGACAAGGTGCTTGCCAATTACTTCCTGTTGGCACTCAAGCCCAATGTCATGTCATGGTTGATGCAATTGCCGGCAGATTCCATTTCTTCTTGGTCGGACTTGTGCCATGAGTTCGTTGGCGCCTTTACCGGAGGCCACCAAGCTCATGGCCAGGCAAGCGATTTGCATATCATCCCCCATAAGGAAGGTCAAACCCTGCGCAAGTACATACAGAGGTTTAGCCGGGTGCAGTACAACATCCCAGATGTTCATCCCGCCGCCGTGATCAGTGCATTTCATCAAAATGTGCGCACCGAAAGATGCGTGAAGAGCTGGCAATGAACAAGGTCAAGGATGTGGCCGAACTTTATGTTTTGGCCGATAGGTGCGCTCGAGCTGAAGAGGGGAGGAAGTACCCCGGCGAGGATGCCGGTGCGGAAACCGACTCCACGGACGAAGGCACAGCCTCCCCGACGAAGAAGGGCCGGCACCGCAATAGGAAGCGCAAGGGAAAGACCATGCTTGCCGTCGAGGGATCTGAGGACACCAACGCTGCCAAGAAGGCTAAGGCAGACGACCCCGGCAAGGCAATTGCCGGGTGCGCCGCTTGCCGGGCCTTGGCGGCTGCCGACAAGCCAGGAGGCTCCGAGGGCCACGACCTGCAGAACTGCCGACAAGTCGAGCTGCTTGTCAAAAAGCGAAAAGCTGAGTATGAGAGGCGGGACAAGGAGAAGGGTCAGGATGGTGCCGAGGGATCTGGCAAGAAGCATGGCGACCAAGGAGGTCGCCGTGGAAAGGATAACCAGCAAGAGAGGCCCGCTCGGGGCTGCGTCAAGAAGCAAGGAGACGATGATCATGACGAGGACGTTGAGTCCGGCGAGCATGAGTTCCAGAGGGCTACGGAGGCCATGTGCGTCAACGGTGGCGCCTCGCTGCACACCTCTCACCGCCAGCTCAAGCTGTGGGCGCGTGAGATCACAGCGGCAGAACCATCGCTCGATGCTCACAGGCCACTAAAGTGGTCCAACACACCTATCATTTTCGACGCCAAGGACCACCCTGATCGCATGACTGCGGTCGGGTGTTTGCCGTTGTTAGTTTTGCCAACAATACGGCGGGGATGGTCTGAACTTGATCTCGCCCGTTGTGATAAAAAGGCTACAGATTCCTGATGGAGACCTTGAAGAGACGGGCACGTTCCAAGGGGTCAGCCCAGGGAGGAGTCGGCCGAAGGATAAGGTCACGCCGCCCGTGACGTTTGGAGGAGGGTTAAACTACATGACAGAGAGGATTGTTTTCGATGTAGCCGAGATCCCCTTGCCCTACAATGGGATCCTCGGCCGCCCGACAGTAGCCAAATTCATGGCGGCGTCACATTGCGCCTACAACACGCTGAAGATGCCTGGGCCGATGACCATGGTCACCGTCCCCTCTGACAAGAAGGACGCATTGATCTGCAACGACCAACTCTACCGAGAAGCACTTGCAGCGACTGCCGCCAAGGCATTTGCTCCTGCCACTACAGCCCCGGTAGGGAAGAAGACCGGCGAGACCTCTCGCACCCACTTCGGCAAGCGCACCTCTTTAGAGTGTTGTGCTCCTATCGAGGACGTGCCAGAGAGCTCCACCGGCAAGAGTAAGAAATCCAGAGCTGCGCCGCTAGAGACCAAGAAGGTGTCTGTCAAGGAGGATGGCACAGGGGGGCCTTCACCATAAGCTCCTCCCTAGACAACAAATAGGATGGCGCAATCATCACCTTCTTGCAGGCGAATGTCGACGTGTTTGCATGGCAAGTATTCGATATCCCTGGCGTTCCTAGGGAGGTGATTGAGCACCATCTTGCTATCTGCCCTCATGCGCGACCCATCAAGCAGAAGGTTAGGAAGCAAGCTTTGGAACGACATGAGTTCATTACAGAGGAGATCAGGAAGTTGGAAGCGGCAGGCTTGGTGAGAGGAGTACTCCATCTGACATGGTTGGCCAATCTGGTGGTGGTGCACAAGGCAAATGGGAAATGGAGGTTGTGTATTGACTACACAGATATCAATAAGGCTTGTCCCAAGGACCCTTTCCCGTTGCCGCGCATTGACCAGATTGTTGACTCCACGGCCGGGTGTGATCTATTATCATTCCTTGACGCCTACTCATGATACCGCCAGATCTTCATGACGAGAGAAGACGAAGAAAAGACAGCATTCATCACCCCATGTGGCATGTATTGCTTTTGACGAATGCCTTTCGGGTTGAAGAGTGCTGGCTCAATGTTCGCAAGGGCAGTCCAAATTGGTTTTGAGCCCCAACTACGTAGAAATATGGAAGCTTATATGGATGACATTGTGGTCAAAACCAAGGACAAAGCAATGCTAGTACAATATTTGGAGGAGAAGTTTACGAACCTGCACAAGATCAACCTCAAGTTCAACCCTGAGAAGTGTGTCTTCGGCGTTCAGTCTGGCAAACTTCTCGAGTTCTTTGTGTCACAGCGTGGGATCGAGGTGAATCTAGACAAGATCAAGGCTATTGAGCAGATTGAGGCGCCCACGCGATCAAGGATGTGCGTCGGCTCACTGGCTGTGTTGCCCCCATGAGCAGGCTCATCTCCAGATCTGCTGAGCATGCCCTTCCCTTTTTCAAAATCTTGAAAAAGGCGGGCCCAATGGAATGGACCCCAGAGAGCGAAGCAGCACTGCAGGATTTGAAGAAATACCTCTCCTCTACACCGATACAGGTTGCGCCCAAACCACAAGAGCCGTTGCTGCTGTATCTGGCGGCAACGAATCAATTGGTCAGTGCCGCACTAGTGGCGCAGAGGGAGGTCGACGAAGAGGCAGTGACAACGGCAGGACTGGTGGATGGCAAGCCAGAGCTCCCCCCCGATAGGGCCTGGTGCCAACAAGGCAAGGCCCCCGGGAGAGCCTGACGCTGGCGGGAGGGGGCCTGCGCAACCAAACAAGGTGCTGTAGAAGAAGAAAATGATGCAGCACCCGGTTTACTTTGTCAACTCCCTCTTGCAGGGGGCTAGGTCAAGGTACTCCGGTGTGCAGAAATTGCTCTTCGGCCTCTTTATGGCATCGAGGAAGCTGTGTCATTACTTCCAAGCACACGAAATCACCGTCGTCACCCGCCTCCTATTGCAATAGATATTGCATAACCCAGACGCAACAGGGAGGATTGTGGAGTGGGCTATGGAACTGTCGAGCTTTGGTTTGAAGTTTCAAAGTACTTCGACAATCCAGAGCAGAGTCTTGGCAGAGTTCATTGCCGAGTGGACCTCAACGCCCGATTAAGAGATCCAGGAGACTACCCTCCCCAGCAAAGAGGCAAGCCGCAAGTGGATTATGTACTTTGACGGGGCTTTCTCGCTGCAAGGCGCCGGTGCTAGTGTGCTGCTCGTTGCACCCATCGGAGAGCACCTCAAGTATGTAATCCAGATGCACTTTCCCCAGGAGATGTCCACAAACAACACTGATGAGTACGAGGGGTTGCTCGCCAGTCTCCGGATCGCGGCAAACCTCGGGATCAAGAAGCTCATCGTTAGGGGTGATTCACAGCTTGTTGTCAGGCAAGTCAACAAAGATTATCAAAGCCCGTTGATGGTGGACTACGTAGATGAGGTGAGGAAGCTGGAGGAGTGCTTTGACGGTATACAGGCAGAGCATGTTCCCCAAGTGGAGAACGACATCACCGACTACCTGTCGAAATGCCCCGCCTTCAAACTACTTGTGGAACTAGGTACTTTTGTGCTTCGGCTGACTCAACCATCCGTTGAACCATCAACAGAGCAGAACAAGCGAAGGAAATGAGGCCCCGCCAAGTACTTTCCCGCCAAGCTCCCAGGAGCCACTGGCAAGGATGTTTCCATGGACACTAAGCCAGCCATGGGGCGACCAACTCCGGCAGGGTGACAAGTCCTGGCTGTAGAGACAACTGCTCCCATGGCAGAGGAAGTACCTTTAGTCCTTGCCGTCGAGCCCCAGGCTCCAGCATGGGCACAACATACTGTCCGATTCCTCCAAACAGGAGAACTCCCTGAGGAGTAGGAAGAAGCGGAGAAAGTAGCCCATCGGTCTGCCATGTATCAGTTCGTTGACGACGTCTTGTACAGAAAAAGATCAAACAGTGTGAAATTGAAGTGCATTCCCTGGGAGGAAGGTCTGGAGCTGTTGGCAGAGATACACGGGGCCATATGCGGCTCCCACATAGGGTCGAGGGCCCTTGCCGGCAAGGCATTCCGGCAAGGTTTCTTCTGGCCCACTACCCTCCAGGATGCAACGGCACTAGTGACCAAATGTGAAGCGTGTCAGTTCTATTCGAAGAAGCTTCATCAACCGGCTCAACCGCTCCATAAAATCCCTCTTTCCTGGCCATTCTCGGTCTGGGGGCTCGACATATTGGGCCCCTTTCCCTGTGCCGTCGGGGGCTTTGAGTACTTGTACGTCGCTATCGACAAGTTCACAAAGTGGCCGGAGGTGGAGGCAGTGAGAAAGGTGACAACACAATCGGCCATCAAATTCTTCAAGGGGCTAGTCTACCGTTTCGGTGTGCCAAATAGAGTCATCACCGATAATGACACACAGTTCGCGAGGAACGCCTTCATGCAGTACATCCAAGACCTCGACAGCAAGGTCTGTTTTGCTTCTATTGCACATCCGCGGAGCAACGGCCAGGCTGAGAGGGCAAATGCTGAAGTGTTGCGAGGCCTCCGGACAAGGACCTTTGATAGGCTACGCAGGTGCGGGCGATGCTGGATTGATGAGTTGCCGGAGGTTCTTTGGTCAATCAGAACGACGCCAAATCGAGCCACCGGTCAGACACTCTTCTCCCTCGTTTACGGGGCATAAGCAGTTCTCCCCACGGAACTCACATACGGGTCACCTCGAGTGCTCTCTTATGACGATCTTGAGCAAGAGCAGTTGCGGAAAGATGATGCAATGCTCCTTGAGGAAGATCGTCTTCGGGTGGCTGTATGAGCAGCATGCTACCAGGAAACCTTGCGCCGCTACCATAGCCGCAAGGTTCATGCCCAAAGCTTTGAAGAAGGCGACCTTGTTCTTCGGCACGTTCAGTCGGCCAAGAATTCCAACAAGTTGACGCCGAAGTGGGAGGGCCCTTATCGGGTAATACGAGTCACCAGGCCTGGCGGAGTCTGCCTAGAGATCGAAGATGGCATTCCAGTGAGAAACTCCTGGAACATCGAACATCTTTGCAAGTTTTATCCATAAGGCGCGGTTGCCGGCCCCCCGGCAAACCATCTTTTGTACAAACCTTGCCGGCAAGGCATGGAACCCTTTCTACAAAGCCGGGCACAGAGCCTGAGCATAAATAAATGAAGCGTTGGCGCCCTAAGTTTTAACATGCATGCTAGGTTGAGTCTCTCCCTCGGTTAGGGTTGATAATGCTTAGTGGCGGCTAACCCCTAGCATAGAGGTCGAGTGTGCGTCACTCTATTCCTTTCCATCCTCTTTGGTTCACAGGGTACATGGATATTTCTTCGAGCTATTGGGAAGAAAAAGAACAAGCCGGCGCTCCGGCCCCAGCAAACCGAGGTTGCCGGGGGATGCAGACACAAGGATCTAACCGCGACAAGCCAAAGTTGCCAGGAGTTGCGACATCAGATAAGTTTTTCTCCCCCGCTCTGTGCCCCCGTACGAACCATGAACGTATAAGACTTCACTCGCTCTCGCACCATCTTGCCCCCTTTGTCCGTGTCCGAAAACTCTACTTTGAACCGGAACTTGGTTGTAGCGCGATGAGAAGAGGGCGAGCGAAGGGCCAAACCCTACTCGGCCCCTACCTCCGCCAAGAGCGTGAGTGTAGTCAGGCCATAGAGCAGGAGGACGGCAAGGCCTGTTGCCGGGCTACAACGTTTATCTTAATATAACGAGGATGCGTCCCTCGGTGTGGCCCTCGCCCACGCGCAAACGAAACCCGGCAAACACCCTTCCTTTCATTCATACATTGCAGACAAGTACAATTCATATGGAATGGGTACACAAGCAAGGGGATTACAAATTTTGAAATTTAACAAGTGCCCGCAGGCTTACAAACTAGAAAAGATAGGTGCCCCGTGATCCCCGTTCTTGCCCTTTTCCTCCCAGGTGTGGCAGGTGAAGGGAAAAAGGAGGGGACGAGGGACGTGCTGATGGAGAGCTTGACGAGGAAGGCCCTCGGAAGGGCGCACGGCGGAGGGAGGGGCGATGCGGGCAGTCGGAGATGAGGTCGACGCGCCCTCGCTCGACGCTCTCGTTGTCGCTGTCGTTGTCCTCCTCATCACTCCCGCTTGAGGAGGAGTCTTCAACGTCGGAGGAGCTCTCCACGTAGCACTTCAGGTGAGTTCCAGAGTCTCCGAGGACCTTGACGGGGAGTAGACCGTTCTCCTTTAAATTGAAATAGATAACGGGCCCCACCGTCAGGCTGTGGATACAAGCAAAAGTCTTCCATCCGCGGCAGAGGTACATGACGTGAGGGGCGGGAAAGTCGACGTCAACCCGCGTGTCATCGTTCCCGCAGCCCCTCATGTGCAACCTCAGGGTCTAGGGCGGGTCGAGCTCCATCTCCCGATCGAATGGCATAGGGAGACGAAGGCGACAGCGCGGTGGCCAATGCAGCCTGATGAAGAATTCGCGAGGCTGGTCCCCCACGTGGCCCTCCATTGCGGGAGGCATTGCTGGCGGAGGCAAGGCCGGTGCGCCGCCCCGTCCCCCTCTTCCCCGAGAGCCTTGTCGGCCTTGGCCTCGCCCTCCCCCTTCCTCTTGTGGCTGGCCCCGCCGCCGCGGGCTCTTGGGAAGGAGGGACGCCTTGTCGAGCAGAGACCCTCACCGCCACCATCGAAGGACCAGTGCCCCCTGTCGCCGTGGCAGATGAAAGAGCGGAGCTGAGGTGGAAGGAAAGGGATGATGAAAGATTGTGGGGTGCCATCCCCCACCCCCTTCTTATAAAGGGGCATGGTCGATTAGGGCTCGGCCGCCCTACTCAGCCAATCCAACCATCGGGGGCGCAGAGAATCAAGGCCGGCCCGCTGCTCCAATCAGCAGCGGCCCGTTTCCCTGCCTCGTCATTCAAGACCCGCACCCGCCGCCTACCATCCTCAGAGCACAGGGGACACGTGGAGAGCGAGTGGAAATCGAGGGGACGGGTGAGGCGACCGTTCCCCGTACCGTGATCATGTGGCACGGGCACCTTGAAGGCCACGACCCGAGTCCACACAGTAAATGAGCCGCGCCTCTGTGTTTTCCTCTTTTTATGGGGAAGGCGCGAGCCGCCTCTTTACCATCCACCATGATGTGACGCACATGTGCGGGAACCGCCACAGGCATGACTCC
>NC_041388.1:362504792-362515902 GCF_002162155.2 Triticum dicoccoides
ATTCAACGCGGATCGTGGGGAAGCGCGGCGGACGGAAAAGTTACTGCAGTAAAAGATCTGCCCCGCCTGCCTGCACACCGTTCTGGGCCTAGCCCAACAACGCGTCGCACTTATGTGTGGCCCAGGCCCGGGGGCTCCTGTCGGTGTACAAAATTAGGGGCTCTCCTTTTGCACCCCTTTACTTGTGCATGGGCAGTCAGAGTCGCGCCTACGACCACACTAAGCAGGGCAGAGGAGAGAAGCCGGAGCACAAGACAACCAAAACAACGCCAAGACCAGAGACGCAAAGGTCAAGAGAGCGAAGCGGGCTCCCCACCAAGATCCTTCCCGGGGCGGCTTCCGCACACCCGGCAAGATCCTTGCCGGCACAACTTGCCTGACGCTAGCAGAGCGCGCCACCCTTGAGCCCAAGGGGTTCCAACACCATCAACCACATTGGAACCAAGACTTGGGAGGCACCTCCGTGGTGGCATGCAGATCTTTGCGAAGATCATAAATACACAAGATCAGACGAGAACCAGAAGATGGTGATCCTTAGCAAGGTCCCTGCCAAAGAAGTCCACGAGACGCCTCGCAAGATCCTTGCCGAGGACAACCATGGTGTCGCGGCAAGACCCTTTCCGGGCCCCCAGGAAGGCCCTTTCCGAAGACACCTGCAGGGCCGCAGCCAGGCCCGCGCCTGCCAAGACTCCACTGCCGCTCCCATGCAGCTGCCAGCTCGACCAGCTGGGCAGGCATATGCGTGGCAGCACATAGCCTCCACACCAACTCAGCAAGCACCTGCGTGGTGGCATGCAGATCTTCGTGAAGGCTCCACCACCGCGCTAACCCAGCAGTCACCCAACGTGGCATTCCAACGCCTCGTCAGCTTGGACGCACGTCAGAGCCAGGCGAGGCGACAACAGTTGGGACGAGCTTCTTTGCCGTCCCCAATAAAGCAAGAGGGGCACGCCAGCAGTGCATTAAATGCATTTGTCCGGCGATGCCCGGGGATAGACTCATCTCCTGTACACCTTGCCAGCTCATCTATGCCACTATGGCAACCCCTTTTGTCTATTAAAGAAGGCCCGAGGCGCACTGGAGGGGGATTCAGCTCTTTTGGACTGAGAGACACCGCAGCCAGTTCAAGAACACAAGAACACTCCAATATATATCAAACCAGGACTAGGGTTTTACGTGTCTCCGCGGCCTGAACCTGGGTAAACGATTTGCATGCTGACCGCCAGACCCGCTCTTTGCACAACCCCATGCCCGCTAACCTAGAAGGGATCCCAGTGACCCCATAGGTGTGGTTTCCCACCGACACCGAGTGGGTAGGATAGGATTAAAGGCCAAAGGTGAGACACCCATCCCTCGTGCTAAGCATGTGGCATAAATTCCACCATAGAACCAGCCACTTCTAGCATTGTGCTGAAGTCTGCGTGCAATAATCGCTCCAAGGTTATAATTCCTTTCACCAATGAGAGCGGTGTGAAGGAGGCTCAAGTTTGGTGCACAAAGTATGCTACAGTCTTGCTTGCCTACTATGAATTTCTCGTTAAATAATGTAAAATACTGAATTGCGGGAAAATGAATGCTCTTTATTCTTCCTTGTCTCACTCCCCTATTTTCACCATAGCAAAGGTTAGTCAAGAAAGACTCGTACTCAATCGTTGCTGGTTCATCAAGTTAACCCCAAAATGGCAGTTTGCAATGGTAAGGAAAATTCTCCAGTGGGATAGTATAAGGATTATCATAAAGCATAAATGACACCCTAGACTCACGTGGAAAATATTTAAATCCTTTGACAAACGATCCAGTGAGAAGTTGGTGTTGTACAAACTTATCTGATAGGTAGGGACTGAGGCCGGCATTGTGAACGTATTTCTCAAATTCCTCCTTAATGCCCACACGCACCATATATTCATCACTAGGCCATAAACATGTCTGGGTGGCGGGATCTCGTGTGGAACTTTCACTTGGTTCAACATAAGACCGACGAGCAGAATTGTCACTAGAAGGTGCCCCCGAGGATCGTCTCCTCGAAGAACTCCTTCCAAATAGGTTCATCATGTACGCGTAGAATTTTCTGAAAATAAAAAATTTTGGAGTGACAAAAATTTGTCAACAAAACTTTGTAAGATTGATAGAAACTACTCATAAGGATACATAGAGGCCATAACAAGCATTCAAACAACTTAGAACACTAAGAATTCAACATGCATGCACATCTACAGTAGCACCAAGAGTAGCTAATCATTCAAAGTATAAGACACAAAAACAAAAACTAATTGGACAAATGATGGAGTCACATATCAAGCAACAATTCCCCGAAACAGTTTCGGAAACAGAGCTTCGAGCAAAGAGATCGAAATCCGCGGGTCTGAGCTCAAGAACACGGGAGAGAGAGAGCAATGGGGATTTTTTTATGGAGGTAAGTGATGATGTGGTATGAAGAGGTAAGTGAGGGGGCCCACGTGGTGACCACAACCCACCAGGGCGCGCCTAGGTGGGTTGTGCCCACCTGGTGCACCTCCCTCTGGTATTATTTGCACCAAAAATTCTTAAATATTCAGAAAATATCGTATTAAATTTTCAGGGCATTATGAGAACTTTTATTTTTGGGTCATTTTTTATTGCATGGGAAATTCAGAAAACAGACAAAACATGGTATTTTATTTTATTTAACTAATAAAAACAGAGAATAAAAAGTAGGGACAGAAAGTAGCACTTACTAAATTCATCAACTTCATACCGTTCAAAAATGATCCATTAATAAGGTTGATCTAGTCTTATTAACAACCACTTCCGATTAGCATGAAACCGAAGAACTTTCGTAAACCACAAAGTTACCTCAATGGGGATATGCATTTCCCAAACAATAAGTATTTCATATTTCTTTTTGACAGTAGGTAGAGGTATTTGAAAATTTCCAATAGTGATTGTCGGAGATTTTTCAATAACATTAATACCATTCACTTGGAATTGTTTCTTCGGAAAGTTCACCATATGCTCATTACCCTTGATATGAATAGTGACCTTGCTTTTATTGCAATCAATAACAGCCCCTGCAGTATTCAAGAAGGGTCTACCAAGGATAATCGACATGTTGTCGTCCTCGGGCATCTCAAGTATAACAAAGTCAGTCAAAATAGGAACATTAGCAACAACAACGGGCACATCCTCACAGATACCGATAGGTATGGCAGTTGATTTGTCAGCCATTTGCAAAGATATTTCAGTAGGTGTGAGTTTATTCAAATCAAGTCTTTTATATGAAGAGAAAGGCATAACACTAACACCAGCTCTGAAATCACACAAAGCAGTTTTCACATAATTCTTTTTGATAGAGCAAGGTATAGTTGGTATTCCCGGATCTCCAAGTTTTTTAGGTACTCCATCTTTAAAAGTGTAATTAGCAAGCATAATGGAGATTTCAGCTTCCGGTATTTTTCTTTTATTAGTGATGATGTCTTTCATATACTTTGCATAAGGAGGCATTTTCAAGATATCAGTCAAGCGAGTACGCAAAAAGACTAGCCTCAGCATTTTAGCAAAGCATTCAAATTCTTCATCATCATTCATTTTAGTTGACTTGGGTGGAAAAGGCATAGGTTTTTGAACCCACAGTTCTCTTTCTTTATCGTGTTTTCTAGCAACAAAGTCTCTTTTGTCATACCTTTTATTCTTAGGTTGTGGGTTATCAAGATCAACAGGTGGTTCTATCTCAACATCATTATCTGGTTCTTTATCATTGGTTGGTTGAGAGCCTTCATGAACATCAGCAGTATCTTTTTCATTATCGTAAGGTGAGTGTTCATTACCAGATTGAGTTTTAGCATTAGAGATAGAAACTTCATTTTCATTATCAGGAGGTTTTTCTATTTCAGGTTCACTAGAAGTGTGCAAAGTCCTATCATTTTTATTTTTATTTTTCTTTCTAGAAGGACTAGGTGCACTAGTGTTAGCTCTTTGTGAATCTCGTTCAATTCTTTTAGGGTGTCCCTCAGGGTAGAGTGGTTCCTGAGTCATTTTACCTCCTCTAGTTGCAACTCTAACAGCAAAGTCATGCATATTATGATTCATTTCATCAAGCAATTCTCTTTGTGATTTAGCAACTTGTTCTAATTGAGTTTCAACCATAGAAGCATGTTTTCTGACACCTCTAACATCATTTTATATTCTAAATAACAAGTCACTCAAGCGAGCAATCATATCAGAATTGTATTTCAATTGTTTCATAACATTTGCATTGAAGTGATCTTGTTTCTTAATGTAGTTTTCAAACTCATAAAGGCATTGACTAGGATGCATACTGTGAGGATTATCATTATCATTAAACTTCATAAGAGAATTTACCTCTACCACCTTAGGCAGTGGTGGTTTATTAAGCCCATGTATTTCTTCAATAGGAGGTAAAATTTTAACATCCTTAGCTTTAATACCTTTTTCTTCATATATTTCTTTGCCTCTTTCATATCTTCGGGACTGAGATATAATATACCCCTGTTCTTCAGAGTGGGTTTAGGCGGTGGTTCAGGAATAGTCCAATCATCATAATTTTTTAATATGTTATTCAATATTTCTTCAGCTTGAGCAATGGTTTGTTCCCTAAAAACACAACCAGCACAACTATCTAGGAAGTCCCTAGAAGCATCAGTTAGTCCATTATAGAAGATATCAAGTATTTCATTTTTCTTAAGAGGATGATCAGGCAAAGCATTAAGTAATTGGCAAAGCCTCCCCCAAGCTTGTGGGAAACTCTCTTCTTTAGTTTGCACAAAGTTAAATATTTCCTGTAAGGCAGCTTGTTTCATATGAGCAGGAAAATATTTTTCAGAGAAGTAATAAATCATATCCCAGGGACCACGCACACAACCAGGAGCAAGAGTATTGTACCAAGCTTTAGCATCACCCTTTAATGAGAAAGGAAATAATTTGAGAATAAAGTAGTAGCAAGTTTTCTCATCATGAGTAAAAAGGGTGGCTATATCATTCAGCTTAGTAAGATGTGCCACAACAGTTTCAGTTTCATAACCATGGAAATGATCAGATTCAACCAAAGTAATCAACTCTGGGTCGACAGATAATTCATAACCCTTACCATTAATAAAGATAGGTGAAGTAGAAAACTTAGGATCACATTTCATTCTAGCATTCAGAGATTTTTCTTTATACTTTTGTAGTAATTTCTCTAGATCATCTCTATCATTACAGGCAAGAATATCTCTAGTTGCTTATTCACTCATAACATAACCTTCCGGTACCTTAGGCAATTCATATCTAGGAAGGCTAGTTCTAGCAGGTGTTTCCGGAGATTCAGTTTGAAGCTCATCATCAGATTCAACAACATCATGTTGTATAACCCTAGCAATTTGTTTATCAAGAAATTCACCAAGTGGAACATCATCATTATCAAGCAAGGTACTAGCATCATTCATAGTAGAAGTAGCATCATCAATAACTTGCGACATATCAGAATTAATAGCATGTGGTGGTGTTGCAAGTTTGCTCATAACAGAAGGTGAATCTAAAGCAGAACTAGATGGCAGTTCCTTACCTCCCCTCATCCTTGAGGGAAATATCTTAGTCTTTGGATCCTTTAGATTCTTCAAACTGATAATATGATAATAATCCCAAGTGACTCAACAAATAGAGCTATGCTCCCCGGCAACGGCGCCAGAAAAAGGTCTTGATAACCCACAAGTATAGGGGATCGCAACAGTTTTCGAGGGTAGAGTAATCAACCCAAATTTATAGATTCTACACAAGGGGATCCAAAGAATATTTGAAGGTATTAGCAGCTGATTTGTCAATTCAACCACACCTGGAGATTAATTGTCTGCATCAAAGTGATAAGTAGCAAAGTAGTTTGACAGTTTTGATAATAGTGACAGCAGCAACGGTAACAGTAACAGTGATAGCAGTAGTTTGTAGCAAGTGTAACCGTGATGATAGCAATAGTAACGCAGCAAGATCAATAAGGATAAATTTGTAGGCATTGGATCGGTGACTTGTTGGATGATATTCATCATGTGAAAGTTATAACCTAGGGCGATACGGCACTAGCTCCAGTTCATCGATAAAATGTAGGCATGTATTCCATAAATAGTCATACGTGCTTTATTAAAAGAACTTCCATGACATCTTTTGTCCTACCCTCCCATGGCAGCGGGGTCCATATTGGAAAGTAAGGTATATTAAGGCCTCCTTTTAATAGAGAACTGGAACAAAGCATTAACACATAGTGAATACATGAACTCCTCAAACTACGGTCATCACCAGGAGTGGGCCCGGTTGTTGGCACTCCGGGGTTGCTGGATCATAACACGTAGTAGGTGACTATATCTTGTAAGATCGGATCTAGAACATGGATATAATGATGATAACATAAATGGTTCAGATCTGAAATCATGGCACCCGGGCCCAAAGTGTCAAGCATTAAGCATGGCAAAGTCATAGCAACATCAATCTAAGAACATAGTGGATACTACAGATCAAGCCCTAACAAAACTAACTCGAGTACATGATGAATCTCATCCAACTCCTCACAGACCAGTGAGCCTACGAAGAAATTACTCACTCCAGGTGGGGATCATCATGGAATTGGCGATGGAGAAGGGTTGGTGATGACGAAGAACGAAGATCCCCCTCTCCGGAGCCCCAAACAAACTCTAGATCTGCCCTCCCGAGGAAGAACAAGGCCTGGTGGCGGCTCCGTCTCGTGGATCATGATAATTCATTCTCCCTGATTTTTTTCTGGAAATATGTGAATTTATAGTATCATGGGTGGTCGTTAGCGGGGCCACCAGGTGGGTACAACCCACCTGGGCGAGCCAGGAGAGGGGGCGCACCCTGGTGGGTTGTGCACAACCAGGTCCCCCTCTCTAGTGGGTCTTGGCTCCAGTAATTCTTATTATTGAAATAGGAAATCCTCAAAAAGTTTCGTTCCATTCCAAGAACTTTTATTTCTGCACAAAAACAACACCATGGTAGTTCTGCTAAAATCAGCATTAGTCTGGGGTTAGTTTCATTCAAATCATGCAAATTAGAGTCCAAAACAAGAGGAAAAGCATGAGAAAAAGTAGATACGTTGGAGACGTATCACTAGCCTTCATTTTGCACTAAGTATGACCTCTACTTGTGCATCCAAAATCCTTTAAACCAGTTTTGCCACATGAGTCCACTATATCTACCTACATGCGATATTCTTTTGCAGTTCTAAGGAGATTTGCATGTGCCATCTCTAATTTTCAAAATAAATTTCTCTTTTGTTTGTTTGTTTCACTTGCGAAGCAGTGAGCGGTGACTAATATTTTCCATGCTAGATGTGTTATTCTCAAGATGAGTGTTTATTCACTTGCCATTGCATGAGAGTAAGGCAAAGGTATTAGGGATGCCCAGTCTCGAAATGCAAAAACAAATGAATTTACTTTATGTTGTCAAATAATAAATTCCTTGGTAAGTGTTGGTATGGAGGGCACCCGTGGATACGGTTAGCCATGGAAAATGAAAGTTATGGTGGAAAAAGGAATGAACTTTATTTTCTGTTTGGGAACCACCTATGATATATCTGTCGGATGTGGGGCTTCGGCTAACCCTTAAGGTTCGAACACTGGGGTGCGTGCGAAGTCTTTCCCTCCTACCGATCTACGCCCTAGCTCGCTAAGATCTTGCAGACGAACTCGACAAACTCACAACACAGAACGACATGGGGTTTATACTGGTTCGGGCCACCGTTGTGGTGTAATACCCTACTCCAGTGTGGTGGTGGATTGCCTCTTGGGCTGATGATGAACAGTACAAGGGGAAGAACAGCCTCCTGAGGTCGAGGTGTTCTTGTGCTTTCGGACATGTGTCTCTCTCTGGGTCTGGTGAGGTCTCTCTGTCCCTGGTCAGGTCTCTCCCTCTATACTATGGTGGCTAGTCCTATTTATAGAGGCCATGGTCCTCTTCCCAAATATTGAGCGGGAAGGGAGCCAACAATGGCAGGCTAATTCAAAGGGGGACAACTAGTACAAGATATCCTGACAAAAGCGGTCTTTACCTGCACAAAGCTCTGGTGGTGACGCCGTCTTGGGCTCCACGATGACCTCCGTCTTGCAGTCCATGGTCTTGGTCTTGTTGCACCGTAATGACAACCTTCGCTTGATGCCTCGGTATTCCGCGGCTGCGCTTGCCCCACTTTGCACCAAAGAGGAAGCAAGGACGCTGCGCGCACTGGCGCTTGCCTGGTGTCGATCGTCATGGCTCACGTCACGAGAGCCTCGTGAGGTTTGCCCCACCTTGATATCTCCGCTCCTCGCGAGCCTGCCTGACCAGGCCGCTCCAGAGGAGGTCTTGCGTCGTCCACCTCACAAGGGTCTTGGATGCTTTGTTGGTGAAGATGGGTCGTACGGCCTGCTGGCTCAGCCACGCTGCGGGTCACAGGCAGGCAAGTCTAGGGACCCCGTTCCCAGAGCGCCGACAGTAGCCCCCGGGCCCAAGGTGCGCTCGGGCTTGGCTTCGCGGCGAAGCCAAGGGTCAAGTTCGGAGCACCACGGGCCCCAAAAGCCTGCGGCCTCGGTTGACTCGTGGCGGTTGATTGGACGTGGGCATCTCCGCTTTCCCACGATGCCTTTGAATCCGCCTCGCTATGCGGCCCCGCTTCTTGCACAATTATTTTTCCCTCTCCGCGCCCGGCTCTTCCAATCTCCCTACTCCTTTGACGTCCTGCTCTGCCTTCCCAATCCAACTTGCGCTCCGCCCGCTTCACCGCCATGGGACTGAAGCAAGCCGAGAAGGGGAAGAAACCTCTGTCCTCGCCAATTGCGCCTCCATCCTTCGAGCCGGTGCTCGGCCGGCCTCGGGTGCTCAACGACGAGGCCATCGGCAAGGTGCGCCCCATGCTCGCCTCCAGCTTCAACGAGTGGGGAGAGACGCCGTCCTAGCCTGCATCTCGCTCCTGCATGGCTCGGGTAGTCATCGAGGTTCCGATCTTTATTGACGCCCTCTGGGCTGGCCTGCTTCCTCCTTTCTCCGCCTTCTTCAACGCGGTGCTCGAGCACTATCAGATCCACATGCTCCATCTTGACCGTCAATCCGTGACCCTTCTTGCCGTCTTCGCTTTCGTGTGTGAGGCCATAGTGGGCATCACCCCCTCCATGGCACTCCTCCGCCACTTCTTCTTGCTGCATCTCACCGGTGCCCGACAGAGCTTAGGGTGCGTGGGCTTCCAGGCCGTGGCTGCGACAGCAGGCATGGGGATCGACTTCGAGCTCCCTTCATCCGCGAGCGAGTTCCGCACATGGTGGGTGTATGTTGATGCCGGCGTGCTCTGCCCTTTGCTCCAAGCTCCGGTGGGGCCTGCCATTCCAAACTCCGGCTGGGGCCATCAGAAGCTCACAAGCCCCTGTCTTGCCCCCATCTGGGCCAGGCTACGGTGGTTGAAGGACCTTGGTGTGACTGCACCCATGGTGGTGAGGGAGTTCGTCAAGCATCGAGTTGCTCCGCTTCAGCGCCATTCTCGCCCGATGTGGGACTTGCTCAGCAGACAGGACCATATGAGGGTTCAGGAGGAGGGGCTCCCTCTCGCTGCACGGCAAACGGTGCTCATGGTCCTATCTGGTGTCCCTCTGCCTGACGAGATGCCCAAGAAAAGCTGCATGATGTACCGCTGTGAGAACAAGGTCGCCTTTGCCGAGAACATGCCTTCCTTTGATGAGTGGGGGCTGCGCCCAATTGGCTTGGTGGGGCCCCACGAGAATCCCGTCATCGTGATCCCATTCTTCGCCGCTAGTGCCGAGCTTGCCCCAAGTGACGGTGCGGGGGAGCGAGCGGCGACGGTGGCGGGCTGTTCAGATGTTGAGGAGCACATGCCGAGCGGTGATCCGGGGGCAACGTCCTCGGGAGCTCACGACGTCCCTCCTGAGGTGTCGGTCGCTGATGAGATGCGACATGGGGGTCCTGAGGCCGAGGCTCCAGGGGCCTCGGGAGGTCGCAGCGAGAAAGAGCCGGGCTGTTCGCCACAGCCGGGCTCCCCTTAGGCTATCCCTCTTGGTTCTTCTTCGGCTCCGCCACACGCCAGCCATCACGTCCAACGCTTCGGTCGCCTTTGCATGGACTTCGAGGAGCTCCGCAAGAGGAAGGGATCCCCAAGCGGCGGCAACATCTTCGGGCCATTGAAGAGACGGAAGTACATCGCTATCGACGAGTAAGTACCTTATCCTGGTGATCTTCTATGTACCGCCTTCCTTTCCTGACGATTGTCCCCTCAGGTCCCCTTCTGCTAAGGCTGTGAAATCTTTGGAGAAGCAGCTCCCTCTCGTCCCATCGCACTCGCCAAGCTCCAGCGCTACAGGCTCGGACGCTGCCCACGGCATGGGTCAGCCACGGGAGTTGGTTCGTCATCGAGGCACCCCGAGCTTGCACCTTCGCCATCCTTTCTTCGCGGCCTTGCTCGGAGCGCAGCAGGCATGCCAATGGCTCCTCCCTTGGTCACGGTTGGTAGCTGGCTAGCCTCGATCCTGGAGTCTTCTTCAAGCAGCGGGCCTTGTTCGGTTCGGTCCCCTCACGAGGGTCAGCTGTTGTCTGGGGCTGTGCCAGCCCCCAGCCCCCAACTGGGAGGTGGTGCGCCACTTGATGCTCCACCTGCAGCCCCCGAGGTGGAGGACGAGGTGGGCCGAGTGTTCGAGCTCGAGCGTGAGCGTAGCGTGGTCCGCCACGAGCTCTTCCAGGAGGCGATGGGCGCGATGAACCGCCTTGGTGAAGAGCTTGGTAGTGTCGACTCGCGTCTTGAGGCTAAAAGTCTTCGATTGGTGGAGGAGCGGCGCAAGCTGTGAGTGGCCATCAACCTTGGCTGTTGTCATTGCGACCTCGAGAATGCGAAGGCTGAGGTGTCCCTCAAGATTGCCAATGAGGCCCGCTCGCAAGCTTTGGAAGAAGCTCACGCGGCCGATCGCCGCCGCGAGGCTGCGGAGGAGCGCGCATGGGAGCTCCAGGCCTGGAGCGCGTCCCTTGAGCAGCAGGTTGAGGCGCGCGGGGCCGCCCTTGCATCGATGAGGGGGATGCCTGCGGAGGAAGAGGAGGTCCGGAGGCACGAGGAGACGCTGGCCCTGGAGGACCTCGTCGATCCAAATGAATCATTCTTCTG
>NC_041388.1:362516145-362562135 GCF_002162155.2 Triticum dicoccoides
AGTTCAAAAGACCGCAGCGGAGTTTAGCAGCCGCGACACGAAGTTCCTTACCTTAGCTGGATCTTGCTGGTGCCACCTAAACGGTAGATATAGGCACGTGGAGCGCAGCCTCGAGCTGGAGCGGCTGGAGACTAGGGAGCGTCAAGTCGCTCAAGCTGAAGATGCCGTCGGGGTCCGTGAGGCCAGAGTCGAGGAGGAGATCAACCACCGGGTGGCCAAGGTTCACGCAGATCTAGAGGGCTGGTACGACCTGAAGTTGAAGCTCGCCGGCCAGGAGGGTGCGGGAAGGGCCGCCGCCCTTAGGCCCAGGTTGGACGAGGTTGAGAGGCGTGCGGAGGCCACAACTGCCGCCCTGGTTACGGCGCAGGCGGACTTGGCCTCCGCCCGCGTCGAGCTGTCTTCGCTACGGAAACGTGTTGACAATGCCGAGGCCGTCGCACGACAAAACAGGGAGGAAGTGCTTCAGCACCAGACACTGGAGCGCGAGCACGCTCCTATGCTTCAAGACCTTTGGAACAAGGCCAACACCGCCTTGGGTTACATCTGCGATGAGAACGCCCCGACCCCTCACTCAAATGACTACGCTAGCCACCTCACCTTCTTAACCGAGGTGGTGACACGCCTGGAGGCTCAATCTGCCAGAGCTCGGCAGCTTGTGGAGGAGAGGGGTCGTGGCCTGCTTCAGCGCGCCTTCTCCCGTGTCTTCAGCCACCTTCTGAATGTCGACCCCAACTTCGACTTCGATGCCGCCATTGCCCCTGTACCAATGGCCATCCGGGGCGACCTGGCACATTGGGTAGAGGACCATGTCGACGCGTTGGTCAGGGCCTTCACCTCGGAGAACGATGGGGTGGTGGTCGTCGCAGACGATGGTGACATGGTCAATGACAACTGTCGGAGTAATGGGCCATGGGTAGGCCAACCCGAGCCCCAGAACCTTTCAAGACATCGGGGCAGGCTGTGCCCCTCAAGACCCCAGGACGAAAAGCCGCCTTCAGGACGTCAACGGCAAGACGGCCGACTGACCACCCACAGCCGAGTCCTAGGGATGACTTAGGGAGAGCCGACTCCTGACTAACGACTTCCAGAGAAGCCGGCTTCGGGGAGTCGGCCTGCGACTCCAACACCCCTCACGATCTCATCAAGTGGGACGGGGTAGGGGAGTGGCAACTGAAAGTGCAACTATCCCTAGGTGGTTTCGGTAATTCATAACAACATATAGCTCATTGAGCTAATGCTATTCCAAGATGACTATTTCAGGAAAGCTCAATGATTGGCATGGCATGGATGTGAAAGAGGAACCCTCAAAATGCTAAGGACAAACGATTGGCTCAAGCTCAAAAGCTCAAGACTCTTCTTTTCATATTTTAGTGATCCAAGATCACATTGAGTCTTTAGGAAAAGCCAATACTATCAAGGAGGGATGAGGTGTTGCTTAATGAGCCTCTTGCTTCATGTGCTTAGTGATATGCTCCAAAACCCTCAACTACTTTCCCATATCCACATATGACCTAAACCCTAAGCCAAACTCGGTCCTACTGATTCTTCCTATCCGGCGCCACCGAGTTTCACTTGTCATAAGCCACTGCCAAACCCTAGCAATTCGGTTCTACCGATAGGGATCTCGGTCTCACCGAGATGGGATTGCAAACTCTCTGTTTCCCTTTCGTAACTTTTCGGTCTCACCAAAAGAGGGAATCGGTCCCACCGAGATTGCAATGTAAATTCAGTGTTTCCTTTTTGTAACTTTTTGGTCTCACCGAAAGAGCAAATCGGTCCCACCGAGTTTGCCTAACCAACTCTCTGGTTAGCTAATTACCAAATTCGGTCTCACCGAGTTTGTGTAATCGGTCTCACCGAGATTACGTTATGCCCAAACCCTAACCATATCGGTCCCACCGAGTTGCATGTCAGTCCCACCGAAAATCTCTAACTGTCACTAGGTTTACATTTTCGGTCTGACCGAGTTTGTTGATTCGGTCCCACCGAGATTGGAAAACTGTGTGTAACGGTTGGATTTTGTGTGGAGGCTATATATACCCCTCCACCTCCTCTTCATTCGTGGAGAGAGCTATCAGAACACATACACAATTCCTACTCATATGTTCTGAGAGAGAACCACCTACTCATGTGTTGAGACCAAGATATTCCATTCCTACCATACGAATCTTGAGCTCTAGCCTTCCCAAGTTGCTTTCCACTCAAATCATCTTTCCACCAAATCCAAATCCTATGAGAGAGAGTTGAGTGTTGGGGAGACTATCATTTGAAGCACAAGAGCAAGGAGTTCATTACCTACACACCATTTGTTACTTCTTGGAGAGTGGTGTCTCCTAGATTGGCTAGGTGTCACTTGGGAGCCTCCGACAAGATTGTGGAGTTGAACCAAGGAGTTTGTAAGGGCAAGGAGATCGCCTACTTCGTGAAGATCTACCGCTAGTGAGGCAAGTCCTGTGTGGGCGATGGCCATGGTGGGATAGACAAGGTTGCTTCTTCGTGGACCCTTTGTGGGTGGTTGCTTCTTCGTGGACCCTTTGTGGGTGGAGCCCTTTGTGGACTCGCGCAACCGTCATCCTTTGTGGGTGGAGCCCTTTGTGGACTCGTGCAACCATTACCCTTTGTGGGTTGAAGTCTCCATCAACGTGGATGTAGGATAGCACCACCTATCCGAACCATGGGAAAAACATCCGTGTCTCCAATTGCGTTTGATTTCTCCAAACCCTTCCCTTTACATTCTTGGAAGTTGCATGCTTTACTTTCCGCTGCCAATATACTTTTTGCATGCTTGCTTGAATTGTGTGATGATTGCTTGACTTGTCCTACAATAGCTAAAATCTGCCAAGAACTAAAATTGGGAAAAGGTTAAGTTTTTATTTGGTCAAGTAGTCTAATCACCCCCCCCTCTAGACATACTTTCGATCCTACAGCAACAATGAAGCCCGCTCCTGCCCTTTCCAAGGGCAGGCATGGCCACCGCACGCCGTACCCCGGAAGATCTCCGTGCGGCGTGGCACTGTTGCCGTGCCGGCCCTGACATCAGCACCGCAGGACCGAATCTTGCACCCACGACGGTTTGTCTGTACGGCCTAGAGGCAGCAGGTCCCACTAGTCGGTGAGACCCCAGGAGACGGCAAGAAGACCACCAGTCGGACCCGTCGAGAGTCGGCCCGGGGGAGTTGGCCGAGCCCTCCCCCGGGGCCCACGCGCCATTAATCAAGATGTGATGGCGAGTGGCGACAGTGATCGCCCACCGGGCGGCGGGGCTGTTGCCACGACCTCATGATCAAGCCCGCATCATCAGAAGCACGACTACAGTAATCAGCAGCCGGCAAGACCCGCCCGCGGCGGACGCGGCCTGTCGGCTCCGTACCAGGCCAGTCGGCGGGCCCCAGCGGTCGGCAGAGAAGACGAAGACCAGAGGCACTGACGGCTGGGCCCGCGTCCAGCCAGATTACCATTGTACCCCTGGGGGGTAGGCCTATATAAACCCCCCAGGGCACCCATGCAAAGGGTTGGAACCCATTAGCTCTAGGCCAGATCATATAGAAGGGAGAGAGCTAGCCTTGCCCTCTCCTACCACCAAGAAAACAGCTCAAGGAGCAACCGTGTAAACACTTTGCCATAGTGATCATGCGGAGACCCCGCAGAGCAGCAGTAGGGGTATTATCTCCCCGGAGAGCCCTGAAGCTGGGTAAGATTCGCCGGCGTGCATGCCTTCGCCTCATCCCGTTTCCAGGCACCGACGATGTTCTACTCGCCCCACCATGATAAGCCATCCATTGGCATATGTCGCACCTAACCCCCGACATTTGGCACCCACCGTGGGGAATGGTGCACCGCCGTCCGGAGACCTGTTCTGGACGGGAACCCTTTTTCTCCCTGGCGAGCGCAGCCAGCCAGGCACGCCAGACGGAGTTTGCACCGACGCGCTAAGCGGCGTTGAGATCGCCTGCGCAGCCAGCTGCCTGGCCGAACTTGTCGGCGAGGTCCGCCTCTTCGATGAACCTGCATCCAACGCGGGCACGGGCGGCCCCGAGAGCCTCCTCGCGGGCCTCCTCGATCAACTCCACGTTTCCGGCGAGCCTGCCGTAGACTTGGAGTCTGTGGGCTCCATCGACCCGATGCTGGTCGGCTCCGACACCGCGTCGCTCGACGCCTTCCCCACCAATGTGGTGGTCTACGACGAACCTCTCCCTTGCGCGGAGAGCGACGAAAGCACCGTCACCGAGGTGCTAGTCATTAGTCATGACAAGCTCCCCAGCAGAGGAGCGCACGACTCACACGGCGCGGCGCTACAGGACCTAACTGCGCCCATTCTGGAAGACGCTGACGCATAGACGTTGGAGGCGCGCCGCCTTTAGCTCGTTGAAGGCGCGAAGAAGCTGGCCAGCATGAGGCGCTTGTCAGAAGCCTACCAGCGGGAGATGGATCGCGCCGTCGGTGGCTCGCCGGCCCCGGTGGGGCCCAGCCGCCTTGGCACGGTCCAGCAGCACGGCGTAGCCATCGCCAACCTGTTTGGGGCAAGCCGCCCTGTGTACGCTACACCAGCGGAGAAGATCCGAGCCACCCAGGCAGCGGCGGATGAGCTAGACAATTTCAAGGGCGAAGAACGCCGCCTGATGACGGAGCGAGTCCAGCGGCTCCTCGACGTGGCTGCCGCGCAGAACGAGGCCGGCTGCCGCACGGAGGCGCCGCAGCAACAGAACGACGACCTTCGCCGAGATCAAGGCATGATGTCTCGGACGCCGACTGGCGGCGCTCGAGGAAGAAGAGGCAAAGAGCCGGCTGTCTGCCGCAGCCGGACTCGCATTACCATAGAGCGCAACCGAGACGGCCACCTGAGGGCAGTGGTATGACGGGACGACTGTCCGCCTCCCCCTCCTTGGAAGGAGAGGCGAGTCTCCCTGTCGCCCGTTGATCATCCGACTCTCGGCGACCGCCTTGGCCATTGAGAGGGAGTTGGAGAGAATGACGCTCGCCACCGGATCGACCGACTTCACCGATCCATGGCGCTGGAAGAAGAGGACGAGCTGGGTCCGCCTTGTTTCGGGCCCCGCATTTGAGACGAGCCCTTTCCCAGAGGGTTCACGCTCCCAAGAGACACGCCCAAGTATACCGGTTCCGTGAAGCCGGAAGACTGGGTAGTCAACTACTCCACGGCCGTCAGCATAGCAACTGGCAACAAGCGTGTCGCCATAAAGTACGTCCCGCTCATGCTCTAGGGCACGGCCCGGACATGGTTGAACAGCCTGAAGCCCCGCAGCATCAACAGCTGGGTTGACTTCACTGAAGCGTTCGTCCGCAACTTTAGCAACACGTACAAGCGTCCTCCCAAGCCTCGTCAGCACTCCTTGTGCGTGCAAGACCTCGACGAGTCGACTCGCGATTACCTCACGCGTTGGGCCGAGCTGCGGAACTCCTGCGAGGGTGTGCACGAGGTGCAGGCCATCGAGTACTTCACATCCGGGTGCAGAGAAGGCACCCTCCTCAAGCACAAGCTCCTCTGCGACGAGCCAGAATCCCTCGACGAGCTGCTGATCATAGCGGACAAGTACGCAACGGCTGACTCCTCCATGAAGGCGGAGATTCAAATCAGCACAACTGGCAGAGTGGCCCCGCAAGCTCCAAGAACTCCAGCGGGAGACGCCAGCTGGCGACAACAGTAGGGCGACCACATGCGCAAGGCCCCGCAGCCGGCATCCAGTAGCCGGCAGGTCGCGACCGTTGAAGCCCAACAGCCAGATGAGCAGCCTCTGCCCAAGCGACAGAAAGGCGGCAAGCCAAACTGGTTGCCGGCCTTCTCCTACGAACAGACCCTGGATGGACCTTGCAAGCTCCATAGCGGCGCGAAGCCGTCAAACCACACCACCCGGAAGTGCCACTGGCTCACCAGGATCGCCAAGGGAGACGGCCTCCTGCCCCCACCGCCTGCTGGGCAGCCGACTCCGCCTCCGCCCCAGCTGCCGGCTGTCAGGCCAGTCGGCGCAGTACAAGACGAATATCCTGAAGAACACGAAGCCTACGTGGTGTTTACCAGCATGGCCGATGATCGACACAGCAGGCGGCTGCAGCGACAAGAGGTGAATGTGGTGGCATCAGAAGCGCCAGAGTTCATGCACTGGTCCGAGAAGCCCATCAGCTGGAGCAGGGCCAACCACCCAGAAGTGATGCCGAGTCTGGGCTCCTATGCCTTGGTCCTGGATGCCACCTTTTCTATGGACAGACGAGCCGCACGTTTCTCGCAAGTTCTGATAGACGGAGGCAGCAGCATCAATATCCTGTACAAGGACACCATGGAGAAGTTAGGAATCAAGCAAAGACAGCTTCAGAACAGCCGAACTGTGTTCCACGGCATTGTTCCCGGGCTTTCCTGCTCACCAATCGGCAAGATCCTGATGGACGTCCTCTTCAGAGACAAAGATCACTACCGCCAAGAATCTGTTTGGTTTGAGGTGGTGGACCTCGAGAGCCCATACCATGCGCTGCTCGGCCGACCCGCCTTGGCCAAGTTCATGGCGGTCCCCCACTACGCCTACCTCAAGATGAAGATGCCCAGTTCCAGGGGAGTTCTGACTGTGGCTGGCGACTACCGGAAGTCGTCTTCTTGCTCGGCTGAGAGAAGTCGGCTGGCCGAGTCCCTGGTAATCGCGGCCGAGAAGCGGCTCCTTGAGCGAGTTGTGGCGATGGCCGGCAAGCAGCCTGAGGTATCGCCCAACCCAAAAGAGTCAGAGGCTGAGGGTTCGTTCAAGCCAGCCAAAGAGACAAAGAAGATACCCTTGGATCCGGAGCACCCAGAGAGGTACGCCGTCGTAGGTGCAAAACTCGACAGCAAATAGGAAGGCGAGCTCATCGATTTCCTCCGTGAGAATCGGGACATCTTCGCATGGTCCCCCAAAGACATGCCATGTGTACCGACGGAATTCGCCGAGCACAAGTTACATGTCCGATCTGATGCAAAGCTAGTCAGGCAGCCCCTGCGCCGCCTATCAGAAGAGAAGAGAAGAGTTGTCGGAGAAGAGATAGCCCGACTCCTAGCAGCCGGCTTCATTATGGAAGTGTTCTTTCCAGAATGGCTAGCAAATCCGGTCCTGGTACTGAAGAAGAACAAGCAGTGGCGAATGTGTATCGACTACAATAGCCTCAACAAGGCCTGCCCCAAGGACCCATTTGCCCTACCAAGAATCGATCAGGTGATAGACTCCACAGCCGGATGCGAGCTGTTGAGTTTTTTGGATGCATATTCAGGATATCACCAGATCAAGCTGAACCCGGCTGACAGACTGAAGACCGCCTTCATCACGCCGTTTGGTGCCTTCTGCTACCTCACCATGATGTTCGGCTTAAGGAATGCCGGTGCCACCTTTCAGCGTTGTATGCAGAAGTGCCTCCTCAAGTAGCTTGGCAGGAACGCCCACGTCTACGTGGTCGATGTGGTGGTGAAGACGGTAAAGCGTGGAACACTGCTGGAAGACCTCAAGGAGACTTTTGAGAACCTGCGCCGATTCCAGATGAAGCTCAACCCCGAGAAGTGTGTCTTTGGAGTACTAGCCGGCCAGCTCCTTGGTTTCCTGGTCTCTGAACACGGCATAGAATGCAACCCAGTAAAAATCAAAGGCCATTGAGAGAATGGAGGTACCCAGCCGACTGTTGGATGTGCAAAAGTTCACCGGCTGTTTGGCGTCCATCAGTCGATTCATCAGTCGGCTGGGCGAGAAAGCTCTCCCCTTATACCAACTCATGAAGAAGACCACTTTTTCAAGTGGAACCATAAGGCGGACGAAGCTTTTCTCCAGTTGAAGAAGATGCTGACTACTCCACCGGCCTGGCGGCTCCGACTCCAAAGGAACCTATGCTCCTGTACATCACCGCCACCAGCCGAGTAGTCAGAACCGTCATTGTAGTGGAACGCAAGGAGGAAGGTAAGGCGCTACCTATCCAGAGACCGGTGTATTACCTGAGCGAGGTACTGTCAACCTCCAAGCAGAACTACCCCCACTACCAAAAGATGTGCTATGGCGTGCACTTTACTGCCAAGAAATTGAAGCCTTACTTTCAAGAGCATCCAATCACGGTGGTCTGCACGGCCCCAATTGCCGAGATCATTGGTAGCCGAGATGCTTCTGGCCGAGTGGCCAAGTGGGCCATAGAGCTGGCTCCCTACACCATCCACTAACAGCCCCGCACCGCTATTAAGTCACAAGCACTGGCCGACTTCCTCGTCGATTGGGCCGAGACCCAGTACCTACCTCCAGCGCCTGACTCCACCCATTGGCGGATGCATTTCGACGGCTTCAAGATGCGCACCGGCTTGGGAGCCAGCGTCGTCCTCACCTCTCCTAAAGGCGACAAACTCAAATATGCACTGCAAATCCATTTTGCCGCCTCCAACAACGTTGCCGAGTATGAAGCGCTCATTCACGGGCTCCGGCTTGCCAAAGAACTTGGCATCCGCCGGATCTTGTGTTATGGCGACTCGGACTTAGTGGTCCAGCAGTCATCTGGCGATTGGGACGCGAAAGACACAAACATGGCGAGTGACCATTTCCTTGTACAGCAACTCAGCGGGTATTTCGAAGGGTGCGAGTTCCTCCATGTGCCAAGAAACGACAACGACCAAGCAGACGCCTTGGCACGAATCGGCTCTACCTGCCAAGCAATACCATCTGGCGTCGCCCTCCAGCGCCTCCTCAAGCCGTTTGTCAAGCCTTCACCAGAATCAGACTCCATTTTTGTGCTGGCTCCTCCCGAAGATGTCGGATCCGACTCCAGAGCCCCGGCAGTCGGTACGGGGACTTTGGCGGATGACTCCAAAGCCGCCACAGTCGAACGCGGCCCGGGGACTGCGGCGACGGACCCGAAGACTCCAGAACTCAGCCCAAGGGCCGCGCCAGTCGGCCTTGGGACTTCATTAACCCAGCAAGCGGTTGTTGACTCCAACCCGCCGCCTCCCAGCCCAACCACCCTCATCCAAGTCACAGTTCTGCAGGTCAAAGAAATAGCAGCACCCTCATGGGCCCAGCCCATCCTCAAATTCCTGGTGAACAAAGAGCTGCCGACTGATGAGACCTCAGCTCGGCAAATACAACGCAGGGCGGCAGCCTACACCATAGTTAACAGAGAGCTGGTCAGGCGCAGCGTCACCGGTGTCTACCAGCGCTGCGTAGAGCCAGAGCAAGGCCAAGCAATTCTCAAAGACATCCATCAAGGCGAGTGCGGCCACCATGCGGCTTCAAGAGCACTCATCGCCAAAGCCTTTCGACACAGTTTCTTCTGGCCAACTGCCTTGGAAGAGGCCAAGGAGTTGGTCCAAAAGTGCAAAGGGTGCCAGAAGTTCAGCTCCAAGCCGCACCAGCCTGCTTCTGCACTCAAGACCATCCCCATTGCCTGGCCTTTCGCAGTTTCGGGTCTATACATGGTGGGACCATTCAAGACAGCACGAGGTGGCTTAACTCACCTACTTGTCGCAGTGGACAAGTTCACCAAGTGGATAGAAGCGAAGCCAATCAAGAAACTGAACGGTCCGACTACTGTGACTTTCATCTCCGATATCACAATTCGGTACGACATACCACACAGCATCATCACCGACAACGGCACAAATTTTGCTAAAGGCGCCTTGGCCCGTTTCTGCGCAACATAGGGCATCCGACTGGACCTAGCATCTGTCGCCCATCCACAGTCAAACGGCCAGGTGGAGCGAGCAAACGGCCTCATCCTGTCCGGCATCAAGCCCCAGATGATCGAGCCTCTGCGCACAACTCCAAACAAGTCAACCGGCTTCATGCCTTTCTTCCTTGTCTACGGTGCCGAAGCCATCATCCCAACGGACATAGAGTTCGACTCCCCACGAGTCACCATGTACACCGAGGAGGAAGCGGAAGAAGCACAACAAGATGGCGTCGATCTGCTAGAAGAGGGCCGGCTGTTCGCACTCAGCCGGTCCAGCATCTACCAGCAGAGCCTGCGCCAATACCACAACAGGAAGGTCAAGCCAAGATCTTTCGAAGAAGGCGACCTTGTGCTTCAGTTGATCCAGCGAACAGCTGGCCAGCACAAGCTGTCAGCGCCTTGGGAAGGCCCTTTCATCATCAGCAAAGTACTGGGCAACGACTCCTACTACCTGATTGACGCTCAGAAGCCCCGAGCACGCAAGAGGGACGACTCCGGCAAAGAGGGACGCTCAGAAGAGGAGCTGTGGATATGCCCCCACAAATTCAGGAGCTCATTAACTCAAAGATGGGCACGGGCATATACCTATTGGACAAGGAACACTTGCCCATCTGTCCAGATTTTGAGGACAACCAAGTTGTAATGACTGAGAATGAGCCATCATCAGTTCAAGCACAAGCAAAGAAGGAGAAGGCAAGGAAGGAGAAAGCTGCCAAGATGCCTACTCAAGAGGAGGCATCTGAGTATTTCTTGAAGACCAAACAAGAGCAGCTTGGTTACCTGATTGCATCCACCCTGCGGATTGAAAAAGGACTAGCCACCCTAACTCAGAACCAGGCGAGCTTAGAGAGAATCATGGAACAAAAGTTCTATGACTTGGATGTCAAGGTGACAGAGATTCAGACTGCAGTGGAGCAGCTCCAAGATGATATGCAGGAGAGGAAAGGGAAGACAACCACTGATGCCTTTGCCAGAGTGCCACGAGGTCCGAGGTCGTCTGTAGTGCTAGTTGCTGACACCAGAGCCACCACTTCTGCACCAGCTACAGCCTCAGTTCCACCAGCTCCAGCATCTACTTCAGCTCCAACTCCAGCGTCTACTTCAGCGTCTACGGAAGCCTTCGTCCTTGGAGTGATCCGGACTCCACCACCACCTGAAGATCAAGCCTGAGTGTCGACTTAGCACTATGCATTTTCTAGGAACTTTTTGGTAACTTGTTGTCAAAGGGGGAGAAAAATGTATAGATCATAGGCTTCGAGAGAGAGTGTGTGTTGCTTTTTTCTCTCTTGCTTTATTTGGTGGTTTTTCGAACTTTGTTTGCTTTTGAGTGCTTGAGATACTATGCTTGTGAGACATTGATGATCATGTGTTTGATCATAAGCTACACTTAATGTTTGCTTAATGTTATTATCTTATCTATCTTATGTGATCATTCACTATTCTTGGTGATGAGTGCATGTATTTCATTCTTATCATTTTAAGCGCTCCACCAAGATGTATGTGACATGGAAGAGTAACCCATGACTCTAACTCCTGTGCATTTGCAGTCCAAAGCAAATTTTAAATATGCACAAAATTTAGGGGGAGCTCTTACTTATCACATACTTCTCAAAGCGACGATATATTTCATGCTTATTATCATTTGTCGAAGCTTTGATCTATATGTTGTCATCAATTACCAAAAAGGGGGAGATTGAAAGTGCAACTATCCCTAGGTGGTTTTGGTAATTCATAACAACATATAGCTCATTGAGCTAATGCTATTTCAAGATGATTATTTCAGGAAAGCTCAATGATTGGCATGGCATGGATGTGAAAGTGGAACCCTCAAAATGCTAAGGACAAAGGATTGGCTCAAGCTCAAAAGCTCAAGACTCTTCATTTTATATTTTAGTGATCCAAGATCACATTGAGTCTTTAGGAAAAGCCAATACTATCAAGGAGGGATGAGGTGTTGCTTAATGAGCCTCTTGCTTCATGTGCTTAGTGATATGCTCCAAAACCCTCAACTACTTTCCCATATCCACATATGACCTAAACCCTAAGCCAAACTCGGTCCTACCGATTCTTTCTATCCGGCGCCACCGAGTTTCACTTGTCATAAGCCAGTGCCAAACCCTAGCAATTCGGTTCTACCGATAGGGATCTCAGTCTCACCGAGATGGGATTGCAAACTCTCTGTTTCCCTTTCGTAACTTTTCGGTCTCACCGAAAGAGCGGATCGGTCCCACCGAGATTGCAATGTAAATTCAGTGTTTCCCTTTTGTAACTTTTCGGTCTCACTGAAAGAGCAAATCGGTCCCACCGAGTTTGCCTGACCAACTCTCTGGTTAGCTAATTACCAAATTCGGTCTCACCGAGTTTGTGTAATCGGTCTCACCGAGATTACGTTATGCCCAAACCCTAACCATACCGGTCCTACCGAGTTGCAGGTCAGTCCCACCGAAAATCTCTAATGGTCACTAGGTTTACCTTTTCGGTCCGACCGAGTTTGTTGATTCGGTCCCACCGAGATTGGAAAACTGTGTGTAACGGTTGGATTTTGTGTGGAGGCTATATATACCCCTCCACCTCCTCTTCACTTGTGGAGAGAGCCATCAGAACACATACACAATTCCAACTCATATGTTCTGAGAGAGAACCACCTACTCATGTGTTGAGATCAAGACATTCCATTCCTACCATATGAATCTTGATCTCTAGCCTTCCCAAGTTGCTTTCCACTCAAATCTTCTTTGCACAAAATCCAAATCCTATGAGAGAGAGTTGAGTGTTGGGGAGACTATCATTTGAAGCACAATAGCAAGGAGTTCATTACCTACACACCATTTGTTACTTCTTGGAGAGTGGTGTCTCCTAGATTGGCTAGGTGTCACTTGGGAGCCTCCGACAAGATTGTGGAGTTGAACAAGGGAGTTTGTAAGGGCAAGGAGATCGCCTACTTCGTGAGGATCTACCGCTAGTGAGGCAAGTCCTGTGCGGGCGATGGCCATTGTGGGATAGACATGGTTGCTTCTTCGTGGACCCTTTGTGGGTGGAGCCCTTTGTGGACTCGCGCAACCGTTACCCTTTGTGGGTGGAGCCCTCCATGGACTCGCGCAACCGTTACCCTTTGTGGTTTGAAGTCTCCATCAACGTGGATGTAGGATAGCACCACCTATCCGAACCACGGGAAAAACATCCGTGTCTCCAATTGCGTTTGAATTCTCCAAACCCTTCCCTTTACATTCTTGCAAGTTGCATGCTTTACTTTCCGCTGCCAATATACTCTTTGCATGCATGCTTGAATTGTGTGATGATTGCTTGACTTGTCCTACAATAGCTAAAATCTACCAAGAACTAAAATTGGGAAAAGGTTAAGTTTTTATTTGGTCAAGTAGTCTAATCACCCCCCTCTAGACATACTTTCGATCCTACAGTGGCGCTCTCGACGCCGCTGCGTCCAGCAGCTCAGCAACATGCTCAAGAAGTGTGTCCCGGCCGCTCTCCATCAGCCTGCATCGCAGCAGCTCCCTTGCCACTGTGAGTGCTGCCCGCCTGTTCGCTTGCTCCCGCCGTGAGTGCGGTGTTGTTGGTGCGGCATGACTCGCTGCTCTCGCCGTGGCTCGTGCTTGCCGCGGGGTGAGGGTGGATGATGCCTGGCCGCATTGTCCATGCCCGGCGGAGCTTGGTGGTGCCCGCACCGCTTGGGGTGCGGGGTCGAGATCTTCATGGGCAGGCGGCGCCGTCCGGGCCGGCCAGGCTGCCCAGCGGTCGGATCCGGCCCTTGGGTCGGCAGACATCGTAGCCGGGGAACGTCGGAGAGCTGATTGGCAGAGAATAAGCTCCGACGCACCCCTACCTGGCGCGCCAAATGTCAGGTGTAGGGCTCCGGCTAACCCTTAAGGCTCGAACACTGGGGTGTGAGCGAAGTCTTTCCCTCCTACCAATCTACGCTCTAGCTCGCTAAGATCTTGCGGACGAACTCGACGAACTCACAACACAGAAAGACACGGGGTTTATACTGGTTCGGGCCACCGTTGTGGTGTAATACCCTACTCCAGTGTGGTGGTGGATTGCCTCTTGGGCTGATGATGAACAGTACAAGGGGAAGAACAGCCTCCTGAGGTCGAGGTGTTCTTGTGCTTTCGGACTTGTGTGTCTCTCTGGGTCTGGTGAGGTCTCTCCGTCCCTGTTCAGGTCTCTCCCTCTATACTATGGTGGCTAGTCCTATTTATAGAGGACCTGGTCCTTTCCCAAATATTGAGCGGGAAGGGAGCCAACAATGGCGGGCTAATTTGAAGGGGGATAGCTAGTACAAGCTATCCTGACAAAAGCGGTCTTCGCCTTCACAAAGCTCTGGTGGTGACGCCGTCTCAGGCTCCACGATGACCTCCGTCTTGCAGTCCATGGTCTTGGTCTTGTTGCACCGAAATGGCAACCTTTGCCTGATGCCTCGATACTCTGCGGCTACGCTTGCCCCCTTTGCACCAAAGAGGAAGCAAGGATGCTGCGCGTGCTGGTGCCCGCCTGGTGTCCATCTTCATGGCCCACGTCACGAGAGCCTCGCGAAGTTTGCCCTGCCTTGATATCTCCGTTCCTCGTGAGCCCGCCTGACCTGGCCGCTCTAGAGGAGGTCTTGCATCGTCCGCCTCGCGAGGCTTGGACCCTCGTGAGGGTCTTGGATGCTTTGTTGGTGAAGATGGGCCGTACGGCCTGCTGGCTCAGCCACGCCGCGGGCCGCAGGCAGGCAAGTCTAGGGACCCACATTCCTAGAACGCTGACAATATCTATGCATGGAAAGTATTGGGAACTCTAAGTCGATTTTGTTGGTGGGACGGATACACCTCCCAAAATGTTTTTATCTCAATTTTTTGCTTTGAGCTCTGTCACCTCTACAAATCCCTACTTCCCTCTGCGAAGGGCCTTTCTTTTACTTTATGCAATTTTTATTTTGAGTCTCCATCTTCTCTTATAAAAGCACCAACTAGGAGGTAATATGATCATGCTTAAGTATTGGGTGGAGTTAATATTCGAGTGTGGTTCATGAATGGATCAATGTTTGAGCATGATGGGCTAGGGATAACTTAGTTTAGCATTGATATTTTGAAAGACATGGTTGCTTGTTGATATGCTTGAGTATCTAAATTATTTTTCAAGAGTAGACAATTGCTTTGAATCACATAAAAGTCCAAATGTCCATGCTATAAAGAAAAGAATGTAATATGACATGATGAACAGCACTCCACATCAAAAATTCTGTTTTTATCAATTACCTACTCGAGGACGAGTAGGAGTTAAGCTTGGAGATGTTGATACGTCTCCAACGTATCTATAATTTTTGATTGTCCCATGCTGTTTTATTATCAATCTTGGATGTTTTATAATCATTTTATTGTCATTTTATATCATTTTTGGTACTAACCTATTGACATAGTGCCAAGTGCCAGTTGCCGTTTTCCATGTTTTTTACATCACAGAAAATCAATATCAAACGGAGTCCAAATGCCATGAAACTTTACATAGATTTTTTACGGACCAGATGGAAGATATTGGGCCTTGGTTGCACCTGGGGGAGTCCCGAGGAGGGGACAACCCTCCAGGGCGCGCCAGGAGGCCCAGGCGTGCCCTGGTGGGTCGTGCCCACCTCGGGTGCCCCCCGGACTGCCTCTTTGCTCTATAAATACCCCAAAATTCCAAAAACCCTAGGGGAGCCGACGAAATATTCATCCAGCCGCCGCAGATTCCAAAACCACCAGATCCAATCTAGACACCATCTTGGATGGGGTTCAACACCTCCATTGGTGCTTCTCTGATGATGCGTGAGTAGTTCTTTGTAGACCTTCGGGTCCGTAGTTAGTAGCTAGATGGCTTCATCTCTCTCTCTCTCTCTTGATTCTCAATACAATGGTCTCTTGGAGATCCATATGACGTAACTCTTTTGCGGTGTGTTTGTTGGGATCAATGAACTTTGAGTTTATGATCACATCTATCTTTTTATATCCATAAAAGTATTTGAGTTTCTTTGATCTCTTTTATGCATGATCTCTTATAGCCTCGTATTTCTTCTCCGATATTTGGGTTTTGTTTGGCCAACTTGATCTATTTATCTTGCAATGGGAAGAGGTGCCCGGTAGTGGGTTCGATCTTACGGTGCTTGCTCCCAGTGACAGAAAGGGAACTGGCATGTATGTGTCATTTCTACTAAGGATAAAAAGATGGGATCTATATCTACCGCCATAGATAAACGGATCTAGTCTACATCATGTCATCGTTCTTGTTGCATTACTCTATTTTTCCATGAAGTTAATACACTAGATGCATGTTGGATAGCAGTTGATGTGTGGAGTAATAGTAGTAGATGCAGGCAGGAGTCGGTCTACTAATGTTGGACGTGATGCCTATGTAATGATCATTGCCTGGATATCGTCATAATTATTTGAGGTTCTATCAGTTACCCAACAGTAATTTGTTTAGCCAACGTTTGCTATTTTTCTCGAGAGAAGCCACTAGTGAAACCTACGCCCCCCGGGTCTTGTTTCTCGTATATTTGCCTCTGCAATCTATTTTTCTCTTGATTCTATTTTTAGATCTATTAAACCCAAAACCCAAAAATGCCTTGCTGCAATTTATTTGGCGTTCGATCTATCAATATTTACAACTTTCTCCCGTCCACCTGCCACTTCTGGCGCCGTTACCCGAAAGGGATTGAAAACCCCTTTAACATGTCGGGTTGCGAGTGGTTGTTATTTGTGTGCAGGGGTTGTTTACGTTGTGTTGCTTGGTTCTCCTACTTGTTCGATAACCTTGGTTTCATATCTGAGGGAAATACCTACCGCCAATGTGCTGCATCATCTGTTCCTCTTTGGGGAAATACCGACGTAGCTTCAAGCGACATCACATCATATGGATCTCCAAGAGACCATTGTATTGAGAATCAAGAGAGAGAGAGGAAGCCATCTAGCTACTAACTACGGACCAGAAGGTCTACAAAGAACTACTCACACATCTTCAGAGAGGCACAATGGAGGTGGTGAACCCCATCCGAGATGGTGTCTAGATTGGATCTAGTGGTTCTGGACTCTGCGGCGGCTGGATGAATATTTTGTCGACTCCCCTAGGGTTTTGGGAATATTGGGGTATTTATAGAGCAAAGAGGCGGTCCCGGGGGTCACCCGAGGTGGGCACAACCCACCAGGGCATGCCTGGGCCTCTTGGCGTGCCCTGGTGGGTTTTGCTCCCCTTGGGGCACCCCTCAGGCGCAGCCAGCGCCCGTTGTGTTCCTTCTGGCCCATAAAAAATATCCGTAATGTTTCGTGGCATTTGGACTCCGTTTGATATTGATTTTCTGCGATGTAAAAAACATGGAAAAAACAGCAATTGTCACTTGGCACTATGTCAATAGGTTAGTTCCCAAAAAATGATATAAAATGACTGTAAACTGATTATAAAACATCCAAGATTGATAATATAACAACATGAAACAATCAAAAATTATAGATACGTTGGATACATATTAGCATCCCCAAGCTTAACTCCTACTCATCCTCGAGTATAGGGAAGTGATAAAAACAGAATTTTTGATGTGGAATGCTGCCTAGCATGTCATATCATATTTATTTCTTTATAGCATGGACATTTGGACTTTTTATATTGTTCAAAGCAATAGTCTAGTTTTGACATGATAATTAAAATACTGAAGCATGTCAACAAGCAACCATGTCTTTCAAAATATTGACGGTAATATAAGCTATCCCTAGGCCATCATGCTCAACCATTGATCCATTCATAAAACACAATCGCATATTAGCCACACCCAATACTCAAGTACGATTATATTGCCTCCTAGTTGGTGCTTTTATAAGAGAAGATGGAGACTCAAATTCAAAAATAAAAATTGCACAAAGTAAAAGAAAGGCCCTTTGTAGAGGGATGTAGGGATTTGTAGAGGTGCTAGAGCTCAAAGCGAAAACTTAGAGATAAAAACATTTTGGGAGGTGTATCCATCCCACCAACAAAAATGACTTAGAGTTCCCAACACTTTCCATGCTAGATATATCATAGGCGGTTCCCAAACAGAAAATAAATTTTATTCCTTTTTCCACCATACTTTCACTTTCCATGGCTAACCGTATCCACGGGTGCCCTCCATACCAACACTTTCCAAGGAATTTATTATTTGTCAACATAAAGTAAATTCATTTTTTCATTTCGGGACTGGGCATCCCTAATACCTTTTCCTTACTCTCGTGCAATGACAAGTGAATAAACACTCATCGTGAGAAGAACACATCTAGCATGGAAAATATTAGCCACCCCTCACCGCTACGCGAGCGAAACGAACACACAAAAGAGAAGTTTAATTTTGAAGATTAGATATGGCACATGCAAATTTGCTTAGAACAGCAAAAGAATGCCGCATATAGGTAGATATAATGGGCTCATGTGGCAAAACTGGGTTAATGGTTTTTGGATGCACAATTAGTGATCATAGTCAGTGCAAAATGAAGGCTAGCAAAATATCGAGAAGCGACCAACCAAAAAACGAATAATATCATAAGCAAGCACTAAGCATAACTAACACCGAATAATGCACCACAAGTAGGATATAATTTCATTGCATGACTATTAACTTTCGTGCTTGCATAGAGAATCACAAACCTTAACACCAATATTCTTACTAAAGCATAATTACTCATCAAGATGACTCGCATATCACATCATCATATCTCAAAACTATTACTAAGAATTAAGTTTATTTCGTCCAATGATCTTCATGAAAGTTTTTATTATATCCTTCTTGGATGTCTATCACTTTGGGACTAATTTTCATGTGTTGCTTTTCATAAGCTCAAACAAATATAAGTGAAGATCATGAGCGTAATTTTTCTTTCTCTCAAACTAATTTAAGTGGTGTAAGAGAGAATTTCTTGAAAATTTTACTAGCTCTGAAAAAAACCTAAGTGAAGCAAGAGAGCATTTCTTCAAAAATAGTAAATCACATCATGCTCAAAAAGATATAAGTGAAGCACTAGAGAAAGTCCATAGCTCATACAAATTTGAGTGAAGCATAGAGAGCAATTCTAACAAGTCATGACATAATTTTGGCTCTCCCAAATAGGTGTGTCCAGAAAGGGATCAAGACTTAAAACACAAAATAAAACAATCAAAGACTCATATCATACAAGACGCTCCAAGAAAAACACATAGTATGTGACGAATAAAAATATAGCTTCGAGTAAAATACCACTCGGGGGCATCCCCAAGATTAGTTGGTTGCTCATGTTTGGATAATAGCTTGGGATGCCGGGGCATCCCCAAGCTTAGGCTCTTCTACTCCTTATTCCTTCATCCATCGTGAGATAACCCAAAACTTGAAAACTTCAATCACACAAAACTCAACAAAAACCTTCGTGAGATCCGTTAGTATAAAATAATAAATCACTACTATAAGTGTTGTATCAAACCAATTCATATTTTGTTCTTGCATTTTATCTACTATATTCCAACTTTTCTATGGAAAAAACTCATCAAAGAAAACTATAGAGCCATCAAAATAAGCACACAACACAAAGGAAACATAATCTATCAAAATAGAACACTGCGTAGCAATCTGACTATTTTGAATACTTCTGTAACTCCCAAAATTCTGAAAAATTAGGACGACCTGAGAAATTTGTTTATTGATCTACCTCAAGTGGAATTTTTATTTTATCGCTCCCTGGTAAAAAACGAAAATTATTTTCGTGAGCACAAAAGTTTCTATTTTTTCAGCAAGATCAAACAACTATCACCCAAGAAGATCCTAAAGGCTTACTTGGCACAAACACTAATTAAAACATAAAAGCACAATCATCACAGTAGCATAATTGTGTTAACACTCAAAAACAGGAAGCAAAAAGCAATAAATAAATTTTATTCATTGGGTTGCCTCCCAACAAGCGCTATAATTTTACGCCCTTAGCTTGGCATAAAGCAGGGATCTAAGTTTTGTCATCTTTGGTCCGAGATCCATAAGATGCCCTCATGATTGATTCATATGGTGGCCTAATTATTGTTCTAGGAAAGTGTTCCATACCCTTCCTCAAAGGAAATTGGAACTTAATATTGCCTTCTTTCATATCAATCACGGCACCAATAGTGTGTAAAAACGGTCTACCAAGAATAATTGGACAAGACGGATTGCAATCAATATCAAGAACAATAAAATCTATGGGCACATAATTTCTATTTGCAAGAATAAGAACATCATTAATTCTTCCCATAGGCTTTTTAATAGTAGAATCCGCCAAGTGCAAATTCAAAGAACATTCTTCAAGATCGGTAAGACCAAGCACATCAAATAAAGATTTCGGAATTGTAGAAACACTAGCACCCAAGTAACACAAAGCAAAGCACTCATAATTTTTAATCTTGACTTTGATAGTACGTTCCCATTCATCACGCAATTTTCTAGGAATTGAAACTTCTAATTCCAATTTTTCTTCAAAAGCTTTCATCATAGCATCAACAATATGTTTAGTAAAAGCTTTATTTTGTTCATAAGCATGGGGTGAATTTATCATGGATTGCAATAAAGAAATACAATCAATCAAAGAGCAACTATCATAATTAAAGTCTTTGTAATCCAAAAGAGTGGGCACATCACTAGCTAATGTTTTGACCTCTTCAAACCCACTTTTATCAATTTTTTCAACAAGATTTTCACCCTCCGAATCATTGGGACGCCTTCTAGCTAAAGTTGACTCATCTCCAGTTCATTTTTCATCAATATTAACTTTACTAAACAAGGCATCAATATAAGAAACACCAATCATTATAAGATCTTCATCACTTTTGCGAAAGAAATCACTAGAAAACGCTTTTTCTAAAAATTGTCTTTTAGCTCTAAGCATAGCGGTTCTTTTTCTTACTTTCATCCATAGAAACATAAAGAGCTTTAATTGATTCATCAACCTTTGGCACAAAAAATTTCATCTTCAGATTTTCCACATCATGAGCAATTCTATCAACACTTCTAGACAAATCATCAATCTTACTCAACTATTCTTCTATGGAAGTGTTGAAAACTTTTTGTGTATTGATAAATTCTTTAATATTATTCTCAAGATCAGAGGTGTTCCTATTATTATTATAAGATTGATTTCCATAGGAATAACCATAATTATTCGAGGAATCCTAGGAAAAGGCCTAGGATTAAATTACCTCTTGATGTCTACTACACAACCTTCTTCTTGTAGACGTTGTTGGGCCTCCAAGTGCATAGATTTGTAGGACAGTGGCAAATTTCCCTCAAGTGGATGAGCTAAAGTTTATCAATCCGTGGGAGGTGTAGGACAAAGATGGTCTCTCTCAAATAACCCTGCAACCAAATAACAAAGAGTCTCTTATGTCCCCAACACACCCAATACAATGGTAAGTTGTATAGGTGCACTAGTTCGGCGAAGAGATGGTGATACAAGTGAAATATGGATGGTAGATATATGTTTTGTAATCTGAAAATATAAAAACAGCAAGGTAACTAATGATAAAAGTGAGCAAAAAAGGTATTGCAATGCTTCAAAACAAGGCCTAGGGTTGATACTTTCACTAGTGCAAGTTCTCTCAACAATAATAACATAATTGGATCATATAACTATCCCTCAACATGCAACAAAGAGTCACTCCAAAGTCACTAATAGCGGAGAACAATCGAAGAGATTATTGTAGGGTACGAAACCACCTCAAAGTTATCCTTTCTGAGCGATCTATTCAAGAGTCCGTAGTAAAATAACACGGAGCTATTCTTTCCTTTCGATCTATCCTAGAGTTCGTACTAGAATAACACCTTCAGGCACAAATCAACCAAAACCTTAATATCACATAGATACTCCAATGTCACCTCAAGTATCCATGGGTATGATTATACGATATGCATCACACAATCTTAGATTCATCTATTCAACCAACACAAAAAACTTCAAACAGTGCCCCAAAGTTTCTACCGGAGAGTCAAGACGAAAGTGTGTGCTAACCCCTATGCATAAGTTCATGAGGTCACAGAACCCGCAAGTTGATCAACAAAACATACATCAAGTAGATCACGTGAATATCCCATTGTCACCACAGATAAGCACATGCAAGACATACATCAAGTGTTCTCAAATCCTTAAAAACTCAATACGATAAGATAACTTCAAATGGAAAACTCTATCCTTTACAAGAGATAGAGGGGGAGAAACATCATAAGATCCAACTATAATAGCAAAGCTTGCGATACATCAAGATCGTGGCAAATCAAGAAGAAGAGAGAGAGAGAGATCAAACACATAGCTACCGGTACATACCCTCAGCCCTGAGGGTGAACTACTCCCTCCTCATCATGGAGAGCGCCGGGATGATGAATATGGCCACCGGTGATGGATCCCCCTCCGGCAGGGTGCCGGAACAGGGTCCCGATTGGTTTTTGGTGGCTCTAGAGGCTTGCGGTGGCGGAACTCCCGATCTAGGTTTCTTTTCGGGGGTTTCTATATTTATAGGAATTTTTGGCGTCAGTCTCATGTCAGGGGGGTCTCCGAGTCATCCATGAGACAGGGCGGCACGCCCTCCACCCTCGTGGGTGTCTCGCGACTCTTCTGGTCCATCTCCGATACTCCGTGGGCTTCTTCTGGTCCAAAAATAATCTCCGTAAATTTTCAGGTCAATTGGGCTCCGTTTGATATTCCTTTTCTGTGATACTTAAAAACAAGGAAAAAACAGAAACTGGCACTGGGCTCTAGGTTAATAGGTTAGTCCCCAAAAATCATATAAATGCATATAAAACATCCTAGATGGATAATATAATAGCATGGAGCAATAAAAAATTATAGATACGTTGGAGACGTATCAAGCACCCCCAAGCTTCATTCCTGCTCGTCCTCGAGTAGGTAAATGATAAAAATAGAATTTTTGATGTGGAATGCTACCAAACATAATTATCAATGTAATTTTCTGTATTGTGGCATGAATGTTCAGATCAGAAAGACTCAAGAGAAACATTTAATATTGACATGAAAATAATAATACTTCAAGCATACTAACAAAGCAATCATGTCTTCTCAAAATAACATGGCCAAAGAAAGCTATCCCTACAAAATCATATAGTTTGGCTATGCTCTATCATCATCACAAAAAAAATTAAATCATGCACAGCCCCGATGAAAAGCCAAGCAATTGTTTCATACTTTTGATGTTCTCAAACTTTTTCAATCTTCACTCAATACATGAGCATGAGCCATGGACATAGAACTATAGGTGGAATAGAATGGTGGTTGTGGAGAAGACAACAAGGAGAAAGATAGTCTCACATCAACTAGGCATATCAATGGGCTATGGAGATTCCCATCAAAAGATTCAATGTGAATGAGTAGGGATTGCCATGCAACGGATGCACTAGATCTATAAGTGTAAGAAAGCTCTACAAAAGAAACTAAGTGGGTGTGCATCCAACTTGCTTGCTCACGAATACCTAGGGCACTTTGAGGAAGCCCATCATTGGAATATACAAGCCAAGTTCTATAATGAAAATTCCCACTATTATATGAAAGTGACAACATAGGAGACTCTCTATCATGAAGATCATGGTGCTACTTTGAAGCACAAGTGTGGAAAAAGGATAGTAGCATTGCCCTTCTCTATTTTTCTCTCTTTTTTATTTCTTTTATTTGGTCCTTTCTCTTTTTTATGGCCTCTTTTTTTAGTCCGAAGTCTCATCCCGACTTGTGGGGGAATCATAGTCTCCATCATCCTTTCCTCACTGGGACAATGCTGTAATAATGATGATCATCACACTTCTATTTACTTACAACTCAAGAATTACAACTCAATACTTAGAACAAAATATGACTCTATATGAATGCCTCCGGCAGTGTACCGGGATGTGCAATGAAGAAAGAGTGACTTGTATCAAGGAATTATGAACGATGGCTTTGCCACAAATACGATGTCAACTACATGATCATGCAAAGCAATATGAAAATGATGGAGCGTGTCATAATAAATGGAATGGTGGAAAGTTGCATGGCAATATATCTCGGAATGGTTATGGAAATGTCATAATAGGTAGGTATGGTGGCTGTTTTGAGGAAGGTAATGGTGGGTGTTATGGTACCGGCAAAAGTTGCGGGGCACAAGAGAGAATAGCAATGGTGGAAGGGTGAGAGTGCGTATAATCCATGGACTAAACATTAGTCATAAAGAAATCACATACTTATTGAAAAAATCTATTAGTTATCGAAACGAAGTACTATGCACATGCTCGTAGGGGGTAGATTGGTAGGAAAAGACCATCGCTCGTCCCCGACCGCGACTCATAAGGAAGACAATCAAAAATAAATCATGTTCCGACTTCATCACATAACGGTTCACCATACGTGCATGCTACGGGAATCACAAACTTCAACACAAGTATCCCTCAAATTCACAACTACTCACTAGCATGACTCTAATATTACCATCCTCATATCTCAAAACAATCATACGGAATCAAACTTCACATAGTTTTCAATGCATTTTATATGAAAGTTTTTATTATATCCCTCTTGGATGCCTATCATATTAGGGCTAAACTCATAACTAAACTAAATTACCATGCTGTTCTAAAGACTCTCAAAACGATATAAGTGAAGCATGAGAGCAAAGGACAAACTACTCCAAAATATATGAGTGAAAATCAATGAGTAGTCGAATAATGCAACTATGTGAAGACTCTCTAACAATTAAGAATTTGAGATCTTGATATTTTATTCAAACATCAAGCAAAAAAAACAAAAAAAATGACGCTCCAAGAAAACACATATCATGTGGTGAATAAAAATATAGCTCCAAGTAAAGTTACCGATGAACGAAGAGGAAAGATGGGATGCCATCAGGGGCATCCCCAAGCTTAGGCTCTGGGTTGTCCTTGAATATTACCTTGGGGTACCTTGGGCATCCCCAAGCTTAGGCTGTTGCCACTCCTTATTCCGTAGTCCATCGAATCCTTACCCAAAACTTGAAAACGTCACAACACAAAACTTAACAGAAAACTTGTAAGCTCCGTTAGTATAAGAAAAATAAATCACCACTTAGGTACTATTGTAAACTCATTCTAAATTCATATTGGTGTAACATCTACTGTATTCCAACTTCTCTATGGTTCATACCCTTCGATACTACTCATAGATTCATCAAAATAAGCAAACAACACAATGAACATAGAATATGTCAAAAACAGAACAGTCTGTAGTAATCTGGAGATTTCGAATATTTCTGTAAATCCAAAAATTCTGAAAAATTAGGAAGACCAGTATAAAAAGTATATTGATCTACTTAAGTTGGAATTGGTATTTTATCGCTCTCTGGTAATAAATGATAATTATTTTCGTGAGCTCATACTTTCTATTTTTTCAGCAATATCAAATCAACTATCACCATAGATCATCCCAAAGGTCTTACTTGGCAGTTTATTGAAACAAAAGCTATAAAACATGATTACTACAGTAGCTTAATCATGTGAACACACAAAAACAGTAGGGGTAAATATTGGGTTGTCTTCCAACAAGCGCTTTTCTTTGATGCTTTTATATCTAGCATGATGATGACAATGATGCTCACATAAAAGATAGGAATTGAAACATAAAGAGAGCATCATGAACAATATAACTAGCACATTTAAGCCTAACCCACTTCCTATGCATAGGGATTTTGTGAGCAAACAACTTGCTGGAACAAGAATCATCTTGCATAGGAAAGTAAAACAAGGATAACTTCAAGATTTTCAACACATAGAGAGGAAACTTGATATTATTGCAATATGTAAAAGCATATATTCCTCCCTCATAATAATTTTTAGTAGCATCATGAATGAATTCAACAATATAACCGTCACATAAAGAATTTTTTCATGATCTACAAGCATATAATTTTTATTACTCTCCACATAAGCAAATTTCTTCTCATGAATAATAGTGGGAGCAAACTCAACAAAATAACTATCATGTGAGGCATAATCCAATTGAAAGTTAAAATCATGATGACAAGTTTCATGGATATCATTATTCTTTATAGCATACGTGTCATCACAATAATCATCATAGATAGGAGGGATGCTTTCATCATAATAAATTTGCTCATCAAAACTTGGGGGACAAAAAATATCTTCATCGAACATAGCATCCCCAAGCTTGTGGCTTCGAATATCATTAGCATCATGGGTATTCAAAGAATTCATACTAACTAAATTGCAATCATGCTCATCATCCAAAGATTTAGTGCTAAACATTTTAATGCATTCTTCTTCTAACACTTTGGCACAATTATCGGAACCCTTATTTTCACGAAAGATATTAAAAAGATGAAGCATATGAGGCGCCCACAATTCCATTTTTTGTAGTTTTCTTTTATAGACTAAACTAGTGATAAAACAATAAATTAAAAGGTTTGACTGCAAGATGTAAAGACATACCTTCAAGCGCTAACCTCCCCGGCAACGGCGCCAGAAAAGAGCTTGATGTCTATGATAACCCACAAGTATAGGGGATCGCAACAGTTTTCGAGGGTAGAGTATTCAACCCAAATTTATTGATTCGGCACAAGGGGAGCCAAAGAATATTCTCAAGTATTAACAGTTGAGTTATCAATTCAACCGCACCTGAAAGACTTAATATCTGCAACAAAGTATTTAGTAGCAAACTAATATGAAAGTAACGGTAACGGTGGCAAAAGTAACAGTATTAGTTTTGTAGTGATTGTAACAGTGGCAACAGAAAAGTAACTAAGCAAAGATCAATATGTGAAAAGCTCGTAGGAAATGGATAAGTGATGATTAATTATGTCAGATGCGATTCCTCATGCAATAGTTATAACATAGGGCGACACAGAACTAGCTCCAGTTCATCAATGTCATGTAGGCATGTATTCCGAATATAGTCATACGTGCTTATGGAAAAGAACTTGCATCACATCTTTTTTCCTACCCTCCCGTGGCGGCGTGGTCTGCTACCTCTTGAGCACTGCGTTGGTTTTCCCTTGAAGAGGAAAGGGTGATGCAGTAAAGTAGCGTAAGTATTTCCCTCAGCTTTTGAGAACCAAGGTATCAATCTAGTAGGATATCACGCTCAAGTTCCACGCGCCTAGACAAACAAAGAAGAACCTCGCAACCAACGCGATAAAGGGGTTGTCAAGCCCTTCTCGGTCACTTGCGAGAGTGAGATCTGATAGATATGATAAGATAATATTTTTGGTATTTGTATGATAAAGAGAAATAAAGGTGCAAAGTAAAATAAACGGCAAAGGAAATAACTAAGTATTGGAAGATTAATGTGATGGAACATACACCCGGGGGCCATAGGTTTCACTAGTGGCTTCTCTCAAGAGCACAAGTATTACGGTAGGTGAACAAATTAGTGTCGAGCAATTGATAGAATTTAGCATAGTTATGAGAATACCTAGGTATGATCATGTATATAGGCATCACGTCCGAGACAAGTATACCGAAACGATTATGCATCTACTACTATTACTCTACACATTGACCGCTATCCAGCATGCATATAGAGTATTAAGTTCAAAAGAATAGAGTAATGCTTTAAGGCAGATGACATGATGTAGAGGGATAAACTCATGCAATATGATATAAACCCCATCTTTTTATCCTCAATGGCAACAATACAATACGTATCGGTTCCCTTTCTGTCACTGGGATCGAACACCGCAATTTTGAACCCAAAGCAAAGCACTTCTCCCATGGCAAGAAAGATCAATCTAGTAGGCCAAACCAAACTGATAATTCGAAGAGACTTGCAAAGATAAACCAATCATACATAAAAGAATTCAGAGGAGAATCAAATATTGTTCATAAATAATCTAGATCATAAACCCACAATTCATCGGATCTTGACAAACACACCGCAAAATAAGATTACATCGAATAGGCCTCCAAGAGAATCGAGGAGAACTTTGTATTGAGATCCAAAGAGAGAGAAGAAGCCATCTAGCTAATAACTATGGACCCATAGGTCTGAAGTAAACTACTCACACATCACCGGAGAGGCCATGGAGTTGATGTAGAGGCCCTCCGCGATTAATGCCCCCTCCGGTGGAGCTCCAGAAAAGGCCCCGAGATGGGATCTCTCGAGTACAGAAGGTTGCAGTGGTGGAATTAGGTTTTCAGGGTGCTCTTGGATGTTTGGGGGGGTACGTGGACTAATATAGGAGGAAGAAGTAGGTCGGTGGAGCAACAGAGGGCCCACGAGGGTGGAGGGCGTGCCCCCTGCCTCGTGCCTTCTTCCCTTGTTTCTTGACGGCCACTCCAAGTCTCCTGGATCATGTTTGTTGAGAAAATCACGTTCCCGAAGGTTTCATTCCGTTTGGACTCCGTTTGATATTCCATTTCTTCGAAACCCTAAAATAGGCACAAAAACAACAATTTGGGTTGGGCCTCCGATTAGTAGGTTAGTCCCAAAAATGATATAAAAGTGTAAAATAAAGCCCATTAACATACAAAATAGATAATATAATAGCATGGATCAATCAAAAATTATAGATACATTGGAGACGTATCAAGCATCCCCAAGCTTAATTCCTTCTCATCCTCGAGTAGGTAAATGATAAAAGAAGAATTTTTGATGTGGAATGCTTTCTAACATATTTCTCAATGTAATTTTTCTTTATTGTGGCATGAATGTTCAGATCCGAAAGATTCAAGATAAAAGTTTAATATTGACATAGAAATAATAATACTTCAAGCATACTGACTAAGCAATCATGTCTTCTCAAAAAAACATGGCCAAAGAAAGTTATCCCTACAAAATCATATAGTCTGGCTATCTTCACCACACAAAAATATTTAAATCATGCACAACCCCGATGACAAGCCAAGCAATTGTTTCATACTTTTGATGTTCTCAAACTTTTTCAATCTTCATGCAATACATGAGCGTGAGCCATGGACATAGCACTATAGGTGGAATAGAATGGTGGTTGTGGAGAAGACAGAAAGGAGAAGATAGTCTCACATCACCTAGGCGTATCAACGGGCTATGGAGATGCCCATCAATAGATATCAATGTGAGTGAGTAAGGATTGCCATGCAACGGATGCACTAGAGCTATAAGTATATGAAAGCTCAGCAGAAGAAACTAAGTGGGTGTGCATCCAACTTTCTTGCTCATGAAGACCTAGGGCATTTTGAGGAAGCCCGTCATTGGAATATACAAGCCAAGTTCTATAATGAAAAATTCCCACTAGTATATGAAAGTGACAACATAGGAGACTCTCTATCATGAAGATCATGGTGCTACTTTGAAGCACAAGTGTGGTAAAAGGATAGTAGCATTGCCCCTTCTCTCTTTTTCTCTCATTTTTTTTCAATTTGGGCCTTTTCTCTTTTTTGTGCCCTCTTTTTTTTTTGTCTGGAGTCTCATCCCGACTTGTGGGGGAATCATAGTCTCCATCATCTTTTCCTCACTTGGGACAATGCTCTAATAATGATGATCATCACACGTTTATTTACTTACAACTCAAGAATTATAACTCAATACTTAGAACAAAATATGACTCTATGTGAATGCCTCCGGCGATGTACCGGGATGTGCAATGATGCATGAGTGACATGTATGAAAGAATTATGAACGGTGGCTTTACCACAAATACAATGTCAACTACATGATCATGCAAGCAATATGACAATGATGAAGCGTGTCATAATAACGGGACGGTGGAAAGTTACATGGCAATATATCTCGGAATGTCTATGGAAATGCCATGATAAGTAGGTATGGTGGCTGTTTTGAGGAAGGTATATGGTGGGTTTATGGTACCGGCGAAAGTTGTCCGATACTAGAGAGGCTAGCAATGGTGGAAGGGTGAGAGTGCGTATAATCCATGGACTCAACATTAGTCATAAAGAACTCACGTACTTATTGCAAAAATCTATTAGTTATCGAAGCAAAGTATTACACGCATGCTCCTAGGGGGATAGATTGGTAGGAAAAGACCATCGCTCGTCCCCGACCGCCACTCATAAGGAAGACAATCAATAAATGCTCCGACTTCATCACATAACAGTTCACCATACGTGCATGCTACGGTAATCACAAGCTTCAACACAAGTATTTTTCAAATTCACAACTACTCAACTAGCATGACTCTAATATCACCATCTCCATATCTCAAAACAATTATCAAGTATCAAATTTCTCATAGTATTCAATGCACTTATATGAAAGTTTTTATTATCATTGCCATGTTGTTCTAAAGGACTCTCAAAATAATATAAGTGAAGCATGAAAGAACAATAGTTTCTATAAAACAAATCCACCACCGTGCTCTAAAAGATATAAGTGAAGCACTAGAGCAAAAACTATATAGCTCAAAATATATAAGTAAAGCACATAGAGTATTCTAATAAATTTCAAATCATGTGAGTATCTCTCAAAGGGTGTGTACAACAAGGATGATTGTGTATAACTAAAAAGCAAAGACTCAAATCATACAAGACGCTCCAAGCAAAACACATATCATGTGGTGAATAAAAATATAGCTCCAAGTAAAGTTACCGATAGACGAAGACGAAAGAGGGGATGCCTTCCGGGGAGTCCCCAAGCTTAGGATTTTTGGTGTCCTTAGATTATCTTGGGGTGCCATGGGCATCCCCAAGATTAGGCTCTTGCCACTCCTTGTTCCATAATCCATCAAATCTTTACCCAAAACTTGAAAACTTCACAACACAAAACTCAAAATAGAAAATCTCGTGAGCTCCGTTAGCGAAAGAAAACAAAACACCACTTCAAGGTACTGTAATGAACTCATTATTTATTTATATTGGTGCTAAAACTACTATATTCCAACTTCTCTATGGTTTATAAACTCTTTTACTAGCCATAGATTCATCAAAGTAAGCAAACAACACAAGAAAAACAGAATCTGTCAAAAACAGAATCTGTCAAAAACAGAACAGTCTATAGTAATCTGTAGCTAACGCAAGTTCTGGAACCCCAAAAATTCTAAAATAAATTTCTAGAAGTGAGGAATTTATCTATTAATTATCTAAAAAGAATTAACTAAATAGCACCTTCCAAATAAAAATGGCAGCAATTCTCGTGAGCGCTAAAGTTTATGTTTTTATAACAAGATTAAAAAGACTTTCCCCAGTATTCCCAACGGTTCTACTTGGCACAAACACTAATTAAACACAAAAAAACACAACCAAAACATAGGTTAGGTAAATTATTTATTATTAAATAGGAGCAAAAAGCAAGGAATAAAAATAAAATTGGGTTGCCTCCCAACAAGTGCTATCGTTTAACGCCCCTAGCTAGGCATAAAAGCGAAGATAGATCTAGGTATTGCCATCTTTGGTATGCAATCCATAAGTGGCTCTCATAATAGATTCATAAGGTAATTTAATTTAATTTCTAGGAAAGTGTTCCATGCCCTTCCTTAATGGAAACTAGAATTTAATATTCCCTTCCTTCATATCAATAATTGCACCAATCGTTCTAAGGAAAGGTCTACCAAGAATAATCAGACATGAAGGATTGCAATCTATATCAAGAACAATGAAATCTACGGGCACATAGTTCCTATTTGCAACAATAAGAACATCATTAATTCTTCCCATAGGTTTCTTAATAGTTGAATCCGCAAGGTGCAAATTTAAAGAACAATCATCAAAATCACGGAATCCTAGCAAGTCACACAAAGTTTTTGGAATCATGGAAACACTAGCACCCAAATCACACAAAGCATAGCACTCATGATCTTTAATTTTAATTTTTTATAGTAGGTTCCCACTGATCATAAAGGTTTCTAGGGATAGAAACTTCCAACTCAAGTTTTTCTTCATAAGATTGCATCAAAGCATCAACGACATGTTTAGTAAAACCTTTATTTTGACTATAAGCGTGAGGAGAATTTAGCACGGATTGCAACAAGGAAATACAATCTATCAAAGAGCAATTATCATAATTAAATTCCTTGAGATCCAAAATAGTGGGTTCATGGATATCTAACGTTTTAACTTCTTCAATCCCACTTTTATCAATTTTAGCATCAAGATCTAAAGACTCCGTATTTTTAGAACGCCTTCTAGGTAAAGGTGGCTCATCTTCAGCCCCATCATTATCAAGATTCATATTGAAAAACAAAGATTTAATGGGAGACACGTCAATAACTTTTAGATCTTCATCTTTATTATCATGAAAACTAAAAGAACACACTTTTATAAAGCAATCTTTCTTAGCACGCATCCTAGCGTTTCATTCTTTGCAATCATCAATGGAAATTATCATGGCTTTGAGAGAATCATTGATAACATGCTTAGGTGGAATAGATCTAAGTTTCAAAGAATCAACATCATGATAAATTCTATCAACGTTCCTAGCCAACTCATCAATCTTAAGCAATTTTTCTTCAATCAAAGCATTGAAACTCTTTTGCGAGGTAATAAATTATTTAATATTAGATACAAAATCAGAGGGCATCTTATTATAATTTTCATAAGAATTGTTGTAGGAATTACCATAATTATTAGAGGAATTACTAGGGAACGGCCTAGAATTAAAATTACCTCTATACGCGTTATTACCAAAATTGTTCCTACCAACAAAATTCACATCCATAGATTCATTATTATTCTCAATCAAGGTAGACAAAGAAATATCATTAGGATCAGTAGGAGCACTCTTATTAGCAAACAATTTCATAAGTTCATCCATCTTTCCACTCAAAACATTAATCTCTTCAATTGCATGCACTTTTTTAGTAGTAGATCTTTCGGTGTGCCATTGAGAATAATTAACCATAATATTATCTAGGAGTTTGGTAGCTTCTCCTAAAGTGATTTCCATAAAAGTGCCTCCCACGGTCGAATCTAAAAGATTTCTAGAAGCAAAATTCAATCCGGCATAAAAGTTTTGTATAATCATCCAAAGATCCAAACCATGTGTAGGGCAATTACGTATCATTAATTTCATCCTCTCCCAAGCTTGTGCAACATGTTCATGATCAAGTTGTTTAAAATTCATAATATCATTTCTAAGAGAGATAATCTTAGCGGGAGGGAAATACTTAGAGCTGAAAGCATCTTTGCATTTATTCCATGAATCAATACTATTTTTAGGCAAAGACGAAACCAAGCTTTAGCACGATCTCTAAGCGAAAACAAGAATAGCTTCAATTTAACAATATCATTATCCACATATTTCTTCTTTTGCATATCACACAAATCAACAAAGTTGTTTAGATGGGTAGCGGCATCTTCAGTAGGAAGGCCGGAAAACGGATCTTTCATGACAAGATTCAGCAAAGCAGCATTAATTTCACAAGATTCAGCATCGGTAAGAGGAGTGCTAATAAAATCATTGTTGTTGGTATTGGTAGAGTCACAGAATTTAGTATTATCTTGAGCCATCGTGACCGGCAAGCAATCCAACACACCAGCAAACAAGAAACAGGCAAAAGAGGCAAATAGGGAAAGAGAAGGAGGAAGGAGAGAGAGGGCGAATAAAATGACAAGGGTGAAGTGGGGGAGAGGAAAACGAGAGGCAAATGAGAAATAATGTAATGCGAGGGATAAGAGTTTGTGATGGGTACTTGGTATGTCTTGACTTGACTAGGCTTGGCGCGAATCTTCCCGGCAACGGCGCCAGAAATCCTTCTTGCTACCTCTTGAGCACTGCGTTGGTTTTCCCTTGAAGAGGAAAGGGTGATGCAGTAAAGTAGCGTAAGTATTTCCCTCAGTTTTTGAGAACCAAGGTATCAATCCAGTAGGAGATCACGCTCAAGTTTCACGCACCTACACAAACAAATAAGAACCTCGCAACCAACGCAATAAAGGGGTTGTCAAGCCCTTCTCGGTCACTTACGAGAGTGAGATCTGATAGATATGATAAGATAATATTTTTGGTATTTTTATGACAAATAGAAATGAAGATGCAAAGTAAAATAAATGGCAAAGGAAATAACTAAGTATTGGAAGATTAATATGATGGAAGATAGACCGGGGGGCCATAGGTTTCACTAGTGGCTTCTCTCAAGAGCATAAGTATTATGGTGGGTGAACAAATTACTGTCGAGCAATTGATAGAATTTAGCATAGTTATGAGAATATCTAGGTATGATCATGTATATAGGCATCCCGTCCGAGACAAGTAGACTGAAATGATTCTGCATCTACTACTATTACTCCACACATTGACCGCTATCCAGCATGCATATAGAGTATTAAGTTCAAAAGAATAGAGTAATGCTTTAAGGAAGATGACATGATGTAGAGGGATAAACTCATGCAATATGATATAAACCCCATATTTGTATCCTCGATGGAAACAATACAATACGTATGGTTCCCTTTCTATCACTGGGATCGAACACCGCAAGGTTGAACCCAAAGCTAAGCACTTCTCCCATGGCAAGAAAGATCAATCTAGTAGGCCAAACCAAACTGATAATTCGAAGAGACTTGCAAAGATAAACCAATCATACATCAAATAATTCGGAGGAGAATCAAATATTGTTCATAGATAATCTGGATCATAAACCCACAATTCATCGGATCTCGACAAACACACTGCAAAAGAAGATTACATCGAATAGATCTCCAAGAGAACCGAGGAGAACTTTGTATTGAGATCCAAAGAGAGAGAAGAAGCCATCTAGCTAAAACCTATGGACCCATAGGTCTAAAGTAAACTACTCACACATCGCCGGAGAGGCCATGGAGTTGATGTAGAGGCCCTCCGTGATCAATGCCCCCTCCGGCGGAGCTCTGGAAAAGGCCCCGAGATGGGATCTCTCGAGTACAGAAGGTTGCAGTGGTGGGATTAGGTTTTCATGGTGCTCCTAGATGTTTGGGGTACGTGGACTTATATAGGAGGAAGAAGTAGGCCGGTGGTGCAATGGAGGGCTCACGAGGGTGGAGGGCGTGCCCAGGGGGGTAGGCGCGCCCCCTGCCTCGTGCCTTCCTCCCTTGTTTCTTGACAGCCACTCCAAGTATCTTGGATCATGTTTGTTGAGAAAATCACGTTCCCGAAGGTTTCATTCCGTTTGGACTCTGTTTGATATTCCTTTTCTTCGAAACCCTAAAATAGGCAAAAAAACAACAATTTGGGTTGGGCCTCTGATTAATAGGTTAGTCCCAAAAATGATATAAAAGTGTAAAATAAGGCCCATTAACATCCAAAATAGATAATATAATAGCATGGAGCAATCAAAAATTATAGATACATTGGAGATGTATCAGGGTCCTATTGGAAACTAGGGGATATTAAGGCCTCCTTTTAATAGAGTACCAGAACAAAGCATTAACACTTAGTGAATACATGAACTCCTCAGACTATAGTCATCACCGGGAGTGGTCCCGATTATTGTCACTTCGGGGTTACCGGATCATAACACATAGTAGGTGACTATTGACTTGCAAGATAGGATCAAGAACTCACATATATTCATGGAAACATAATAGGTTCAGATCTGAAATCATGGCACTCGAGCCCTAGTGACAAGCATTAAGCCTAGCAAAGTCATAGCAACATCAATCTCAGAACATAGTGGATACTAGGGATCAAGACCTAACAAAACTAACTCGATTACATGATAAATCCCATCCAACCCATCACCATCCAGCAAGCCTACGATGGAATTACTCACACACGGCGGTGAGCATCATGAAATTGGTGATGGAGGAAGGTTGATGATGACGATGGCGACGGATTCCCCTCTCCGGAGCCCCGAACGGACTCCACATCAACCCTCCCGGGAGAGATTAGGGCTTGGCGGCGGCTCCGTATCATAAAATGTGATGAATCCTTCTCTATGTTTTTTTTCTCCCCGAACGTGAATATACAGAGTTGGAGTTGAGGTCGGTGGAGCCTCAGGGGGCCCACGTGACAGGGGGCGCGCCCCACCCTCGTGGACAGGGTGTGGGCCCCCAGGTGTTGATTCTTTCGCTAGCATTTTTATAAATTCCAAAAATATTCTCGGTGAAGTTTCAGGTCATTCCGAGAACTTTTATTTCTGCACAAAAATAATACCATGGCAATTCTGCTGAAAACAGCGTTAGTCCGGGTTAGTTCCATTCAAATCATGCAAGTTAGAGTCCAAAACAAGGTCAAAAGTGTTTGGAAAAGTAGATACGATGGAGACGTATCAACTCCCCCAAGCTTAAACCTTTGCTTGTCCTCAAGCAATTCAGTTGACAAACTAAAGGTGATAAAGAAAAAACTTTTACAAACTCTGATTGATCTTGTTGTTGTAAATATGTAAAGCCAGCATTCAAGTTTTCAGCAAAGATTATGAACTAACCATATTCACAATAAGACTTATGTCTCATGTTTACTCATATCAATGGCATAATCAACTAGCGAGCAATAATAGTAAATCTCGGATGACAACACTTTCTTAAAACAATCATAATATGATATAACTAGATGCTATCTCTCTAGCCCTTTTTGAAACCGCAAAACATAAATGCAGAGCACCTCTAAAGATCAAGGACTAACTAAACATTGTAATTCACGGTAAAAGAGATCCAGTCACAGTCATACTCAATGTAAACTAATAGTAATACATGCAAATGATAGCGGTGCTCTCCAACTGGTGCTTTTTAAAAAGAGGATGATGACTCAACATAAAAGTAAATATATATGCCCTTCTCAAAGGGAAGCAGGGATTTGTAGAGGTGCCAGAGATAGATTTTTGAAAGAGAGATAAATAATATTTTCAGTGGTATACTTTCATTGTCAACATAACAACCGAGAGATCTCGATATCTTCCATGCTACACACATTATAGGCGGTTCCCAAACAGAATGGTAAAGTTTATACTCCCCACCACCAACAAACATCAATATATGGCTTGTCTGAAACAACGGGTGCCTCCAACTAACAACAACCCTGGGGGAGTTTTGTTTGCAATTATTTTAATTTAAGCATGGGACTGGGCATCCCGGTTACCAGCCATTTTCTCGTGAATGAGGAGCAGAGTCCACTCCTCGTGAGAATAACCCACCTAGCATGGAAGATATTGACAACCCTAGTTGATACATGAGCTATTCGAGCATACAAAACAGAATTTCATTTGAAGGTTTAGAGTTTGGCACATACAAATTTACTTGGAACCGCAGGTAGATACCGCATATAGGAAGGTATGGTGGACTCATATGGAATAAGTTTTGAGCTTTATGGAAGTGGATGCACAAGCAGTATTCCCGCTTAGTACAAGTGAAGGCTAGAAAGAGACTGGGAAGCGACCAGCTAGAGAGCGACAACAGTCATGAACATGCATTAAAATTAATCAACATTGAATGCAAGCATGAGTAGGATATAATTCACCATGAACATAAATATCGTCGAGGCTATGTTGATTTTGTTTCAACTACATGTGTGAACATGTGCCAAATCAAGCCACTCGAATCGTTCAAAGGAGGATACCACCCTATCATACCACATCACAACCATTTTAATAGCATGTTGGCACACAAGGTAAACCATTATAAACTCCTAGCTAATTAAGCATGGAATGAGGAACTATAATTACTAATTGTCATTGCAAACATGTTTCATTCATAATAGGCTGAATCAGGAATGACGAACTAATCATATTTACAAAAACAAGATAGGTCGAGTTCATACCAGCTTTCCTCATCTCAATCAATCCATCATATATCATCATTATTGCCTTTCATTTGCACAACCGAACGGTGTGGATAATAATAATAATAATTTCTTTGGCTCCCCTTGTGTCGAATCAGTAAATTTGGGTTGAATACTCTACCCTCAAAAGCTGCTGCGATCCCCTATAATTGGGCGCGCCCCTGCCTCGTGGAGCCCTCGTGGCTCCCCTGGCGTACTTCTTCCACCTATATAACTCCACGTACCCTAAAACTTCCAGAACAGAGATTAGATCGGGAGTTCCGCCGCCAGAAGCCTCCGTAGCCACCAAAAACCAATCTAGACCCGTTGCGGCACCCTGCCGGAGGGGGCAATCCCTCTCCGGCGGCCATCTTCATCATCCCAGTGCTCTCCATGACAAGGAGGGAGTAGTTCTCCCTCGGGACTGAGGGTATGTACCAGTAGCTATGTGTTTGATCTCTCTCTCTCTCTCTCTCTGGTGTTCTTGAGGTGATACGATCTTGATGTATCGCTAACTTTGCTATTATATTTGGATCTAATGATGTTTCTTCCCCCCTCTACTCTCTTGTAATGAATCGAGTTTCCCCTTTGAAGTAATCTTATCGGATTGAGTCTTTAAAGATTTGAGAACACTTGATGTATGTCTTGCCGTGGATATCTGTGGTGACAATGGGATATCACGTGATTCACTTGATGTATGTTTTGGTGACCAACTTACAGGTTCCGCCCATGAACCTATGCATAGGGGTTGGCACACGTTTTTGTCAATTCTCCGGTAGAAACTTTGGGGCACTCTTTGAGGTCCTTTGTGTTGGTTGAATAGATGAATCTGAGATTGTGTGATGCATATCGTATAATCATACCCACGAATACTTCAGGTGACATTGGAGTATCTAGGTGGCATTAAGGTTTTGGTTGATTTGTGTCTTAAGGTGTTATTCTAGTACGAACTCTAGGGCTGTTTGTGACACTTATAGGAATAGCCCAACGGATTGATTGGAAAGAATAGCTTTGATGTGGTTTCGTACCCTACAATAATCTCTTCATTTGTTCTCCGCTATTAGTGACTTTGGAGTGACTCTTTGTTGCATGTTGAGGGATAGTTTTATGATCCAATTATGTTAGTATTGTTGAGAGGACTTACACTAGTGAAAGTATGAACCCTAGGCCTTGTTTCAATGCATTGCAATACCGTTTACACTCACTTTTATCATTCGTTACCTTGCTGTTTTTATAATTTCAGATTACAAATACCTTTATCTACCATCCATATTGCACTTGTATCACCATCTCTTCGTCGAACTAGTGCACCTATACAATTTACCATTGTATTGGGTGTGTTGGGGACACAAGAGACTCTTTGTTATTTGGTTGCAGGGTTGCTTGAGAGAGACCATCTTCATCCAACGCCTCCTACGGATTGATAAACCTTAGGTCATCCACTTGAGGGAAATTTGCTATTGTCCTACAAACCTCTGCACTTGGAGGCCCAACAACATCTACAATAAGAAGGTTGTGTAGTAGACATCAGGAATCTGCAAGAATTCAATACAAGGGAGAAGACAAGGTAATATGGGCTGTTTGTTAGATCAACAATAATGCATATGAGAGCCACTCTACATTTTCATCATGGTATTCTCCTCTCGACCCCCAAAGAAAAGAAAAGAAACGAAACTATTTACACGGGAAAGCTCCCAACAAGCAAAAGAAGAACAAGAAATCTTTTTGGGTTTTCTTTTAATTACTACTACTACAGCATGGGAAGTAAACTAGCTAAAAGCTACAACTAATTTTTTTTGTTTTTATTAAGGTTTTTCAAACACACAAGAGAAGGCTTAAAAGGAAATTAAATTAGCATGTATATTACAATGAAAAATTATGAGCAATGACAACTGGAATGAGCATTTGAACATGAATGTAATGTCGGTGAGAAATACGTACTCCCCAAAGCTTAGGCTTTTGGCCTAAGTTGGTCTATGGCCATGGCTCAAAGCTGCCCTCTCCAGTGTATGGAGGAGTGTCCTCTGGGTGCCACTGGTTGGCGATCTCCTCCGGATCCCACTGATAAACAGACCGTCGATAAGGGTAAAGGGGTGGCTCCGGCTCAGGATCTGGAGCTGATGTTAGGCTCCAGTATGGATGAACGCCCTCTGGCAAAACAAGGTACGTGCCTGAAAATATGTTAAACAAAGAGGGCACAGGCAAGGTAATAATCTCATAGTAGTTCTTATCAAATATTAATTTATACTTAAACATCTTCTTCTTATCCTTAACAATAAAATCATGTGCTACAATACTCTTATAATCTAGAAAAATATGAGGTAGCAACTTTTCCTCTTTCTCATAATGCCTAATAGGTATCCCAAAGTGTGCAGCAAGGCGTGAAGCAAAGATGCCTCCAAAGATGGGGCCCTTTGTACGGTTCAAATTTAATTGTTTAGCAACAATAGTGCCTAGACTGAAAGTTGTATCACGAAACAAAGCATGCCGCAAAATAACAATATTAGGGGCACTGAGATTTCCACTGTTCCCGCGACCAATTAAGCATCTACTAGCAAATATTGCAAAGTAACGTAGAACAGGAAAATGTATTCTAGTAATTCTTACATCGGAAACTTTCCTCGTTTCCCCTACAGCAATCATATCAATAAACCCCTCCACATCATTACGGTGTGGTTCCTCTATGCTGCCTGCAAAGGGTATCTTACAGACCCGACAAGAATCATATAGTGACATCTCCTTAACCTCATCATATAAGTGAAATTCCACTGAAGGTGGTGATTTCTTAGCATGAAAGTAAAAAATTTGCACGAAAATGTTAGTGAGGAGGAGATACTGTTCGCGCTAGTCGCGAAGGAAGTCAATGAGGCCTGCATTCTCAGCCAAATAATAATAGTCCATATTTCCCGACTGCTCTCAAGAACTCATCACAAGGTCATTCGCACGGCCAAACCTCCGCAGTGCGAGGGAGATTATATTTGGGATTCTTATTCTCTTCACTTTGCTTATCCTTCGAGCTTCGGCTCGAAGAGCCCCTCAACAATCTCTTCATCATTTTCTCTGAAAAATTTCTGAAATTTTTAGTGACTCAAAATAAAAGTGAATCAAACTCAACAAGATTGATAGCAACTACTCCTACAAGTGCCTATAGGCCATATCATTCATTAAAACTACTTTTGACCACATAAATTTGACATGCAAGCTCAAGAACATGGTCACCTAAGCAGCAAAATTTGCCATAAATAAAGCACTAGAACAAAAACTAATTGGACCATCGGAGCAGTCACATACCGAAGAACAATCCCCCAAAGAAGTTTTGTGAATGGAGCTTTGAGCAAGGAGATCGAAAATGGCAGCAAGATGAGCTAGAACTCGGGTTTGAGCTGGTGGAAGATTTTTTTTGGAGGATGATGAAGTGTGTGGGTGCAAGAATAAGTGGAGGGGGGCCACGTGGGGTCCATGAGGCAGGGGCGCACCCTAGACCCTCGTGGCCAGGTGGTGTGGCCCCCAGGTGTGTTCTCAGTGCCAATAATTCTTAAATATTCTAGAAAAAATCATATAAAATTTTTAGGGAATTTGGAGAACTTTTATTTTCGCGGTATTTTTTTATTGCAAGGATAATTCAGAAAACAGACAGAAAATTGCTTTATTTAATCTAAATAACAGAAAGTAAAAGGAGGGTACAGAGAGTTGTGCTTTCTAACTTCATGCATCTCATGCTCATCAAAAGGAATCCACTAACAAGGTTGATCAAGTCTTGTTAACAAACTCTTTTCGAATAACATGAAACTGGAGAATTTTCGAATAACACTAGGTTACCTCGACGGGGATATGCATATCCCCAAAAATAAGAATATCATTTTTCTTCTTGACAGTAGGAAGAGGAAATTCCAAACCTCTAATAATAATCATTGAAGTTTTTCCAATAGAATTAATACTATGGACTTGGGTTTGTTTCCTTGAAAAGTGTACCGTATGCTCATTACCATTAACATGAAAAGTGACATTGCCTTTGTTGCAATCAATAACAGCCCCTGTAGTATTCAAAAAGGTTCTACCAAGAATAATAGACATACTATCGTCCTTAGGAATATCAAGAATAACGAAGTCCGTTAAAATAGTAACGTTTGCAACCACAACAGGCACATCGTCACAAATAACGACATGTATAGCAGTTGATTTATCAGCCATTTGCAAAGATATTTCAGTAGGTGTCAACTTATTCAATTCAAGTCTATGATATAAAGAGAGAGGCATAACACTAACACCGGCTCCAAGATCACATAAAGCAGTTTTAACATAGTTTCTTTTAATGGAGCATGGTATAGTTGGTACTCTTGGATCTCCAAGTTTCTTTGGTATTCCACCCTTAAAAGTATAATTAGCAAGCATGGTGGAAATTTCAGCTTCTGGTATCTTTCTTTTATTTGTAACAATATCTTTCATGTACTTAGCACAAGGATTCATTTTAAGCATATCAGTCAAATGCATACGCAAAAAGATAGGTCTAATCATTTCAGCAAAGCGCTCAAAATCCTCATCATCCTTTTTCTTGGATGGTTTAGGAGGAAAAGGCATGGGTTTCTGAACCCATTGTTCCCTTTCTTTATCGTGCTTCCTAGCAATGAAGTCTCTCTTATCATAATGTTGACTCTTTGATTGTGGGTTATCAAGATCAACAATAGGTTCAATTTCTACATCATTGTTATTGCTAGGTTGAGCATCAACATGAACATTATCATTAACATTATCACTAGGTTCATGTTCATTACCAGATTGTGTTTCAGCATCAGAAATAGAAATATCATTGGGATTCTCCGGTGTGTCAACAACAGGTTCACTAGAAGCATGCAAAGTCCTATAATTTTTCTTTTTCCTCTTCTTAGAAGAACTAGGTGCATCAACATTAGTTCTCTGAGAATCTTTCTCAATTCTCTTAGGGTGGCCCTCGGGATACAAAGGTTCTAGAGTCATTTTACCTCCTCTAGTCACAACTCTAACAACATTATCATTTTTCTTATTATCTAATTCATTGAGCAAATCATTCCAAGCTTTAAGTACTTGTTCTACTTGAGTGGTAACCATAGAAGCATGTTTACTAATAAGTTTAAGTTCACCTTTAACTCTAGACATATAATCACTCAAGTGTTCAATCATATAAGCATTATGTTTCAATTGTCTACCAACATAGGCATTGAAGTTTTCTTGTTTAACAATAAAATTATCAAACTCATCCAAGCATTGGCTAGTAGACTTATTACGTGGAATATCACCTTCATCAAATCTATAGAGAGAATTTACCTTGACTACCTGTGTCGGGTTATCAAGACCATGTATTTCTTCAATAGGTGGTAAATTCTTAACATCTTCAGCTTTAATACCTTTTCCTTTCATAAATTTCTTTGCTTCTTGCATATTTTCAAGACTGAGAAATAGAATACCCCTTTTTATTCGGAGTTGGCCTAGGAGTTGGTTCAGGAAGTGTCCAATCATTTTCATTACTCAACATATTATTCAATAGCAATTCAGCTTGATCAATAGTTCTTTCCCTGAAAACACAACCATCACAACTGTCCAGGTGGTCTATCGAAGCATCGGTTAGTCCATTATAAAAGATATCAAGTTTTTCATTTTTCTTGAGAGGATTATCAGGGAAAGCATTAAGTAATGTAGGCACGTATTCTGAATATAGTCATACGTGCTTATGGAAAAGAACTTGCATGACATCTTTTGTCCTACCCTCCCGTGGCATCGGGGTCCTATTGGAAACTAAGGGATATTAAGGCCTCCTTTTAATAGAGTACCGGAACAAAGTATTAACACTTAGTGAATACATGAACTCCTCAAACTATAGTCATCACCGGGAGTGGTCCCGATTATTGTCACTTCGGCGTTACCGGAACATAACACATAGTAGGTGACTATTGACTTGCAAGATAGGATCAAGAACTCACATATATGCATGAAAACATAATAGGTTCAGATCTGAAATCATGGCACTCGAACCCTAGTGACAAGCATTAAGCCTAGCAAATTCATAGCAACATCAATCTCAGAACATAGTGGATACTAGGGATTAAACCCTAACAAAACTAACTCGATTACATGATAAATCTCATCCAACCCATCACCGTCTGGCAAGCCTATGATGAAATTACTCACACACAGCGGTGAGCATCATGAAATTGGTGATGGAGGAAGGTTGATGATGACGATGGCGAAGGATTCCCCTCTCTGGAGCCCCGAACGGACTCTAGATCGGCCCTCCCGAGAGAGATTAGGGCTTGGCGGCGGCTCTGTATCGTAAAACGCGATGAATCCTTCTCTCTGATTTTTTTCTCCCCGAACGTGAATATATAGAGTTGGAGTTGAGGTCGGTGGAGCCTCAGGGGGCTCACGAGACAGGTGGCGCGCCCCCACCCTCATGGACAGGGTGTGGGCCTGTCGGTGTTGATTCTTTTGCAAGTATTTTTTATAAATTTCAAAAATATTCTCCGTGAAGTTTAAGGTCATTCCGAGAACTTTTATTTCTGCACAAAAATAACATCATGGCAATTCTGCTGAAAAGAACGCCAGTCCGGGTTAGTTCCATTCAAATCATGCAAGTTAGAGTCCAAAACAAGGTCAAAAGTGTTTGGAAAAGTAGATACGATGGAAACGTATCAGTCTACTACACAACCTTCTTCTTGTAGACATTGTTGGGCCTCCAAGTGCAGAGGTTTGTAGGACTGTAGCAAATTTCCCTCAAGTGGATGACCAAAGGCTTATCAATCCATGGGAGGCGTAGGATGAAGATGGTCTCTCTCAAACAACCTTGCAACCAAATAACAAAGAGTCTCTTGTGTCCACAACACACCCAATACAATGGTAAATTGTATAGGTGCACTAGTTCGGCGAAGAGATGATGATACAAGTGCAATATGGATGGTAGATATATGTTTTTGGTATCTGAAAATATAAAAATAGCAAGGTAACTAATGATAAGAGTGAGCGAAAACGGTATTGCAATGCTTAGAAACAAGGCCTAGGGTTCATACTTTCACTAGTGCAAGTTCTCTCAACAATAATAACATAATTGGATGATATAACTATCCCTCAACATGCAACAAAGAGTCACTCCAAAGTCACTAATAACGGAGAACAAACGAAGAGATTATTGTAGGGTACGAAACCACCTCAAAGTTATCCTTTCTGATCGATGTATTCAAGAGTCCATATTAAAATAACACGAAGTTATTCTTTACATTAGATCTATCCTAGAGTTCGTACTAGAATAACAACTTAAGACACAAATCAACCAAAACCCTAATGTCACCTAGATACTCCAATGTCACCTCAAGTATCCGTGGATATGATTATACAATATGCATCACACAATCTCAGATTCATCTATTCAACCAACACAAAGAACTTCAAAGAGTGCCACAAAGTTTCTACCGGAGAGTCAAGACGAAAACGTGTGCCAACCCCTATGCATAAGTTCACGAGGTCACGGAACCCGCAAGTTGATCACCAAAACATACATCAAGTAGATCACATGAATATCCCATTGTCACCATAGATAAGCACATGCAAGACATACATCAAGTGTTCTCAAATCCTTAAAGACTCAATCGGATAAGATAACTTCAAAGGGAAAACTCAATCCATTACAAGAGAGTATAGGGGGAGAAATCATAAGATCCAACTATAATAGCAAAGCTCGCGATACATCAAGAGTGTGCCGAATCAAGAACACGAGAGAGAGAGAGAGAGAGAGAGAGATCAAACACATAGCTACTGGTACATACCATCGGCCCCGAGGGTGAACTACTCCCTCCTCGTCATGGGGAGTGCCGGGATGATGAAGATGGCCACCGGTGATGGATTCCCCCCTCCGGCAGGGTGCCGTAATGGGTCTAGATTGGTTTTCGATGGCTATGGAGGCTTTCAGCGGTGGAACTCCCGATCTAGGTTTCCTTTCGGAGGTTTCTATATTTATAGGAATTTTTTGCGTCGAGAACAAGTCAGGGGGGGTCTCTGAGGCGGCCACAAGGTAGGAGGCGCGCCCCAACCCTCGTGGGTTCCTCAGGACTCTTCTGGTCCATCTCTGATACTCCATGGGCTTCTTCTGGTCCAAAAATAATCTTCATAAATTTTCTGGTCAATTGGGCTCCGTTTGATATTCCTTTTCTGCGATACTCAAAAACAAGGAAAAAACTGAAACTGGCACTGGGCTCTAGGTTAATAGGTTAGTCCCAAAAATCATATAAAATAGCATACAAATGCATATAAAACATCCTAGATGGATAATATAATAGCATGGAACAATCAAAAATTATAGATACGTTGGAGACGTATCACCTCTATAAGCATTGTTATTGGAATTATTTCGAGAACTAAAATTCACATCTATGGCATCACTATTTTGCTCAATCAAAGTAGACAAAGGTGATACATCTCCAATGTACCTATAATTTTTTATTGTTCCATGCTATTATATTATCCATCTAGGATGTTTTATATGCATTTATATGCTATATTATATGATTTTTGGGACTAACCTATTAACCTAAAGCCCAGTGCCAGTTTATGTTTTTCCTTATTTTTGAGTTTTACAGAAAAGTAATACCAAACGGAGTCCAATTGACCTGCCATTTTTTGTGGATTTTTATGGACCAAAAGAAGCCCCCGAAGTAAAAGAGTTGGGCCAGAAGAGTCCCAAGCCATCCAC
>NC_041388.1:362562469-362586235 GCF_002162155.2 Triticum dicoccoides
CCCCTACCTCATGGTTGACTCAGAGACCCCCCTGACGTGAGACCGACGCCAAAAATTCCTATAAATACAGAAACCCCCGAAAAGAAACCTAGATCGGGAGTTCTGCCGCCGCAAGCCTCTGTAGCCACCAAAAACCAACCGGGACCCTATTCCGGCACCATGCTGGAGGGGGGCCCATCACCAGTGGCCATCTTCATCATCCCAACGCTCTCCATGACGAGGAGGGAGTAGTTCACCCTCAAGGCTGAGGGTATGTACTAGTAGCTATGTGTTTGATCTCTCTCTCTCTCTCTCTCTCTCTCGTGTTCTTGAATTGGCACGATCTTGATGTATCGCAAGCTTTGCTATTATAGTTGGATCTTATGATGTTTCTCCCCCTTTATCTCTTGTAATGGATTGAGTTTTCCATTTGAAGTTATCTTATCGGATTGAGTCTTTAAGGATTTGAGAACACTTGATGTATGTCTTGCGTGGGATACCCATGGTGACAATGGGGTATTCTATTGATTCACTTGATGTATGTTTTGGTGATCAACTTGCGGGTTTCGTGACCTTGGGAATCTATGCATAGGGGTTGGCACACGTTTTCGTCTTGACTCTCCGGTAGAAACTTTGGGGCACTCTTTGAAGTTCTTTGTGTTGGTTGAATAGATGAATCTGAGATTGTGTGATGCATATCGTATAATCATACCCACGAATACTTCAGGTGACATTGGAGTATCTAGGTGGCATTAAGGTTTTGGTTGATTTGTGTATTAAGGTGTTATTTTACTATGAACTCTAGGGCTGTTTGTGACACTTATCGGAATAGTCCAAAGGATTGATCGGAAAGAATAACTTTGAGGTGGTTTCGTACCCTACAATAATCTCTTCATTTGTTCTCCGCTATTAGTGACTTTGGAGTGACTCTTTGTTCCATGTTGAGGGATTGTTATATGATCTAATTATGTTATATCCTTGTTGAGACAACTTGCACTAGTGAAAGTATGAACCCTAGGCCTTGTTTCGAAGCATTGCAATACCGTTTGTGCTCACTTTTATCATTAGTTACCTGGCTGTTTTTATATTTTCAGATTAAAAAACCTATATCTACCATCCATATTGCACTTATATCACCATCTCTTCACCGAGCTAGTGCACCTATACAATTTACCATTGTATTGGGTGTGTTGGGGACACAAGATACTCTTTGTTATTTGGTTGCAGGGTTGTTTGAGAGAGACCATCTTCATCCTACGCCTCCCACGGATTGATAAACCTTAGGTCATCCACTTGAGGGAAATTTGCTACTGTCCTACAAACCTTTGCACTTGGAGGCCCAACAACATCTACAAGAAGAAGGTTGTGTAGTAGACATCAAAAGGCATATCATTAAAATCAATAGGATCACTTCTACTGGCAAACAAATTCACAAAAGCATCAACTTTTTCACTCAAAGAAGAATTTTCTTCAACCGAATTAACTTTTTTACTAGTAGGACCTCCTTTGTATGCCATTGCGAATAATTTGCCATACTATTATCAAGCAATTTGGTGGCTTCACCCAAAGTAATTTCCATAAAAGTACTACCCGCGGTGGAGTCTAAAAGATTACGAGAAACAAAATTCAACCCCGCATAAAAAAATTGTATGATCGTCGAAAGATTTAACCCATGAGTTGGGCAATTCCTTAGCATCATTTTCATCCATTCCCAAGATTGTGCAACATGATCATGTTCAAGTTGCTTGAAATTCATGATCTGGATTATAAGGGAAATAATTTTTGCGGGTGGAAAATACCTAGTGATAAAAGCATCTTTGCACTTATTCCAAGAATCGATACTATTGCGAGGCAAAGAAGAGAACCACATTTTTGCAAAATCACGCAAAGAAAACGGAAATAATTTCATCTTGACCACATCATTGTCCACATCCTTTTTCTTTTGCATATCGCATAATTCCACGAAGGTATTAAGATGGGACGTGGCATCCTCATTAGGAGTACTGAAACATTGGTCTTTCATAACAAGATTTAGCAAAGCAGTATTGATGTTACAAGTCTCCGCACTAGTGGTGGGAGGAGCAAGAGGAGTGCCAATAAAATCATTGTTGTTGGTATTTGAGAAATGACATAATTTGGTGTTCTCTTGAGTCATGATGACCACACAACAAGATTGCACTAAAAAACAGATCCGGCAAGAAAACGGTGAACGGAAAAGAGGGGCGAATAAAATGGCAAATTTTTGTGAAGTGGGGGAGAGGCAAATGGCAAATAATGTAAATTGCGAAGAGATGAGATTTGTGATTAGGAACCTGCTATATATTGAAGATCCTCCCCAGCAATGGTGCCAGAAATTCCTTTTGATGTCGCTTGAAGCTATGTCGGTATTTCCCCAAAGAGGAAGGGATGATGCAGCACATCGGCGGCAGGTATTTCCCTCAGATATGAAACCAAGGTTATCGAACCAGTAGGAGAACCAATCAACACAACGTAAACAGCACCTGCACACAAATAACAACTTCTCGCAACCCGGCGTGTTAAAGGGGTTGTCAATCCCTTCCGGGGTACGGCGCCTCAAGATAGGCAAACGGGCGTGAGGTAAATTTGTAGTAGATTGATAGATCGAATGCCAAATAAATAAATAAATAAGAATAAATTGCAGCAAGGTATTTTTGGGTTTTTGGTTTAGTAGATCTGAAAATAAACGCAAAATAAAATAGATCGCAAAGGAAAATAATATGAGAACGAGACCCGGAGGCCGTAGGTTTCACCAGTGGCGTCTCTCGAGAAAAATAGCAAATGGTGGGTGAACAAATTACTGTTGCGCAATTGATAGAACTTCAAATACTCATGATGATATCCAAGCAATGATCATTACATAGGCATCACATCCAAGATTAGTAGACCGACTCCTGCCTGCATCTACTACTATTACTCCACACAGCAATCGCTATCTATCTTGCATCTAGTGTATTAAGTTCATGGAGAAAAACAGAGTAATGCAATATGAACGATGACATGATGTAGACAAGATCTATATATGTAGAGATAGACCCCATCGTTTTATCCTTAGTAGTAATGATACATACGTGTCGGTTCCCTTTCTGTCACTGGGATCAAGCACCGTAAGATCGAACCCACTACAAAGCACATCTTCCCATTGCAAGATAAATAGATCAAGTTAGCCAAACAAAACCCAAATATTGGAGAAGAAATACGAGGCTATAAGCAATCATGCATAAAAGAGATAAAAAACTCAAATAATTTCATGGATATAAAAAGATAGATCTGACCATAAACTCAAAGTTCATCAATTCCAACAAACACACTGCAAAAGAGTTACATCATATGGATATCCAAGAGGCCATTGCATTGAGAATCAAGAGAGAGAGAGAGGAATCCATATAGCTACTAACTACGGACCCGAAGGTCTGCAAAGAACTACTCACGCATCATCGGAGAGGCACTAATGGAGGTGGTGAACCCCATCCGAGATGGTGTCTAGATTGCATCCAGTGGTTCTGGACTTTGCGGCGGCTGGATGAATATTTCGTCGACTCCCCTAGGGTTTTGGGAATATTGGGGTGTTTATAGAGCAAAGAGGCGGTCCGGGGGGCACCCGAGGTGGGCACAACCCACCAGGGTGCGCCTGGGCCTCCTAGCGCGCCCTGGTGGGTTGTGCTCCCCTCGGGGCACCCCCTAGGCGCAGCCAGGGCCCATTGTGTTCCTTCTGGCCCATACAAAATCTCTGCAAAGTTTCATGGCATTTGGACTCCGTTTGATATTGATTTTCTACGATGTAAAAACATGGAAAAAACAGCAACTGGCACTTGGCACTATGTCAATAGGTTAGTACCAAATAATGATATAAAATGACTATAAAATGATTATAAAACATCCAAGATTGATAATATAACAGCATAAAACATTCAAAAAATTATAGATACGTTGGAAACGTATCAGTATTCCATGAATATGTAGTTCATCAGATGAGAGAAAGTCACTGGAGCATTGGTTAAACCGAAAGACATGACGGTGTACTCGTATGAACCATATCGAGTCACGAAAGCGACCTTTGGGATGCCCTCTTCACGAACACGGATCTGGTGGTAACCAAAACTCAAGTCGAGTTTAGAGAACACTGATGAGCCGGCCAGTTGATCATACAAATCATTGATCTGAGGAAGGGGATATTTGTTCGGGATAGTGGCTTGGTTAATAGGACGATAATCTTGGACCAATCAGTTTGTCCCATCCTTCTTCTTAACAAAGAGAGATGGTGCTCCCCAAGGAGAGCAACTTGGGCGAATGAAACCACTGCGAAGAGGTGTCGATTTCCTCCTTAAGCGCAATGAGTTCATGCGGCGGCATCTTGTAGGGTCGTTTGGCTATAGGAGTGGTGCCTGGTTTCAAGATGATGATGAACTCGACAGCTCTAGCAGGGGGAATCCCTGGAAGTTCTTAAAGAAAGACATCTTGGAATTCCCGAACGACGGGAATGTTTTCAATGCCCTTGAGTGGTGCAACATTCAATGCATAAAGCCTTGCCTCAACATTCTGAACCAGACGAGCGTTGTAGCTTATAATTTCATCAGAAGGGTGTAGAAGATGGACGGTCTTAGTGGCGCAAACTATAGAAGCAGTATGCGCTTTCAACCAATCAATTCCCAGAATGAGATCAATGCTACAAGACTTCAGGACAATGGGAGATGCGTGGAATTCCAACCCTTCGATTTCAATGGGAACGTTGTGACTAACCATAGAGGTTTGACATTGGCCCGCAGGGGTGTGGACCAGTAGCGGAGTGTTCATCTCTTCATATTTAATGCCATGCATGAATGCAAACTCAACTGATATGAACGAATGTGATGCTCCTGTATCAAATAAAACGTATGCTTGTACTGAATTTACGAAGAGTGTACCCATCACATTAGCAGGCTGGTCTTGAGCTTCATTCAGATCAATGTGGTTGGCATGAACACGACCATAAGGCCTAGCATTGTTGTTGCGGGGCTGATTGTTTCCACGGCCAGCTGCGGGAAGGGCCAGTAGATTCTGGTTCTGATAGCAGTTCCTGGCAAGGTGACCTAATTGACCACACTTGTAGCACGGACCATTATTGTGAGTGGGGGTAGGAGCTTGGGGTGGTGTAGCTAGAAGTCTTGGCTGCCTGGGTGGTGGAGGAGGCAGACACGATGTAGCATAAGACTGCCTTGGAGCAGGTGCATTTGGACGGTACATACTGTTGGGAATCTAGATCTTATGCTTCTGCGAGGGCGGGCCCGAAGATGAGCCCGTGTCACGGTTGCGCCTATGAGAGCCTTGGTGTTCCTGCAAACCAGTTTCAACCTAGATGGATTTGTTCACCAAGGTGGTGAAATCAGCAAAGTCATGCACGAGGAGTGCGAGCCTGATGTGAGCTTGAAGGCCATGGCGGTACTTCTCCTATCTGTGAGCATCAGTTACAATGACCTTTTCAGCATAGCAGGCTTGTTCCGGAAACTCCCGTTGATAAGCATCCACAATCTTGTTGCCTTGGGTGAGGTTGCGGAACTCACGCTTCTTCTTGTCCATGATTCCCTGAGGAATGAAGCGGGCACAGAAAGTAGCTTGGAAATCTGCCCAAGTGATGACCGTTCTAGTAGGTTGGGAACGCCTGTGGATGTCCCACCATTGTGCAGCGGGGCTCGTCAGATAGTATGCCGCGAAGGGGACATAGCTAGCAGGGGCTACTCCACCAGACTCTAGCTCGAAGGTGATGTCATGGAGCTATTCATCAACATCAAGTGGCTGAGTTGAGATGCGGTAGATGGTTGGGTTGAGACGTGCAAAATCTTGATGTGTCACTAGGGCTGGCTGCTGGTTCATATTGGGGCGAGGAAACTGAGCCATCACATTCTCCATGAACTGGCGATTCAGCTCGAACTGTTGCATCATACCAGCCATGTACTCAAGCGGTGGTGATGCGTTTCCACCACGACCACCTGGTCTAACCATCCTGCTAATATTTAACAGGGGTAGTTCAGCATTGAGAAATTTGCAAAGACAAGAATCATTCATGATGAAACATGCTCAATGAAAGGAGCACGAGAGATACTACATATTAGTTGGCATATCTTACAAAAGGAATCATGCATAGAGTTCAGTACACAGAGTTCAGTGCATAGTCTAAAAACATCATAGGCGGCAGACAGGCTCGTGTCGAATGCATCTAATACTAATAAGCAAGACTGCATCAGTCCCAAGAGGAACTGTGGAGGTAGGTGTAGCCTGACAGCTGGTAGTGACGCAACGGGGAGTCCTCCATGTTAGTAGCCTATAGTCCGTGAACACTCTGGTGTAGAACTCGATGTCCAGGTGGCAAAAGAGGACCAAGTGCAGGAGTATAGCCTCCCACATCTGGCAACCGACATCGTGGGGCATCACGGTCCTGGCTGGGTAGATTCCTGTGATGCCCTCGATTCAATCGTACACTAATCATACACGCAAATGTGTACAATCAAGATCAAGGACTCACGGGAAGATATCACAACACAACTCTAGACACAAATTAAAATAATACAAGCTTTATATTACAAGCCAGGGGCCTCGAGGGCTCGAATACATAAGCTCGAATACACAAGAGCCAACGGAAGCAACAACATCTGAGTACAGACATAAGTTAGACAAGTTTTGCCTTAACAAGGCTAGCACAAAAGCAACATTGATCGAAAAGGCAAGGCCTCCTGCCTGGGAGCCTCCTAACTACTCCAGGTCGTCGGTGGCCATCACGTAGTAGTAGGCATCCTCGGGGTAGTAGTAGTCATCAATGGTGTCGTCTGGCTCCTGGGATCTATCATCTGGTCGCAACAATCGGGTATAGGGGAAAAGGAGGTAGCAAAGCAACCATGAGTACTCATGCAAAGTACTCGCCAGACTTACATCAAATCTAAACTAAGTATGCATCTGTATCAAATGAAAAACTAAGTATGCATCTGTATCAAAGGAAATGGGATGCATCTGTGGACTAAACTACGGAATGCCAGAAGAGAAGGGGAAAGCCTAGCCTATCGAAGACTAGCATCTTCAAGCATCTTGTAGCATTTAGAAGAGTACAGATCAACATAATGTAAAGTAGTAGTGTTATCAACCTCGGCCAGAGATCCTTTCTCGACTCCCTGCGAGAAAGCAATCCTAGAGCCATACTATCCATTTCTCATCACAAGTATCTAGTTCTAGTTGTATCGATCGGGATACAACTCCAAGTGTCCATTACCGTAGGATAGGCTATCGATAGATGTTTTCTTCCCTGCAGGGGTGCACCAACTTACCCACCGTGCTTGATTAACTCCGGCCGGACACACTTTCCTGGGTCATGCCCGGCCTCGGCCAAACAATAAGCCGCAACCCGACCTAGGCTTAATAGAGAGGTCAGCACGCCGGACTAAACCTATGCCCCCAGGGTTCTTGGGCCATCGCCCCGGGAACTCCTGCACGTTGCATGGGCGGCCGGTGAGCAGACCTAGCTACCTCCTTAAAAAGGCAGGAGCTTACCAGTCCAACCCGGCACGCGTTGCTCAGTCGCTTATGTCTATTAAGCTTCGGCTGATGCATATGACGTAGAACACCCATACAATGCCCACGTGATGGTTAGTGCTATCAGGCCAGAGGCCCCTCGGATCAAATATCCAAATCGTAATGGATTAGGAGCACGCGATAACGAGCAGAGACTCACGACCGATGTGACCCCGTCACCCCGTCTCGAGTACTTGCGGCAAGGGCTAAGAATGCCCGGCCACGCCTTGTAGTTATCTCACGGGCACCTTCCAGGTCAAACCGACTCCACATCACTCTCTATTAAGCTCGCGCGGGTACCACTCAGGGCCGTCCCGTCTTTAGTAACATGGTTCAGTGTAAAGTCATAGTAACCATAGTAACTATGTGTCTAACACCAAAGGGGAAACCCGAGGAATCACCCCCGGTGAATTCCACTCGATGTTATTATCAAGGTGAATGTAAGAGGATCCACCCTCGAGGTTCACACTTGAGGGGTTTCACGACAGAGCCGTAATGGAAGTGGTTATTGAGGAAATCACCCTCGATGACCTCGACCGTATAGCTACACTACAGTGGTCCCATCAGGAGTGATGTAAGAGGTTCCACCCTCGGCACTCGATGGTAACTCTGTAGAGTCGTACAACAAGGGGGTGATGTGCAGTGTCGGGGCCTGGACGTCGATCACGTTGATTGAGTCATCGAACATAATGCGAGGCAACTGGGACAAGGTGGGGTCACTGATGGATCTCTAACCAACCTATACTACGCAGTTTAGGATAAGTAGGTAATGTACGAAAGTAGGTAACAAAAACAGGCTATGCATCAGAGTAGGATCACACAGAAAGCAGTTGCAGTTCTAATGCAAGCATGAGAGGGAAAGAAATGGGAGATATCGGAATGCTCAAGGGGGGTTTGCTTGCTGGAAGCTCTGCTGAAAAAGAAGAAGTGTCGTCGTCGACGTAGTTGATCACAGGGGCATCAGCAGCGGTCTCGGGGTCAACCGGAGAGAAGAAGGGGAAGAAACAGTAAATACAGAGCAAACAGATGCATCACTAAGCATTACATGACGACGGGCAGAGCTAGGGTTGTCCTAATGTAGTACTAGATGTTGCAGATGGAGGGGATAAACATCCGAGGATGAATCCCCGGCGTTAGACGAATTCCGGACAGATGAAAGAGAGGGGACGGTTCCATGTTTAGCATGCTAGGGGCATGTGACAGGTGAAAGGACCGGGCAGTCAGATTCGTGGGATTTTTCTGAGCAACTTTTGTATAGAAAACATTTTCATCGAAGTTACGGTTTATTTTCTATGAATTTCAAAAGATTTAAACAATATTATGCAAATATCTTTAATTCCAAAAAGGGTTACTGCGTCAGCACGGCGTCACCCTGACATCAGCAGCCAACCAGCCAGTTTGACTGGTCAAGATGACGCCTGGGACCCACCTGTCATGGGCAGAGGGTTAACAGGGGGTCTAACTTAATTAGATTAGTTAATTAATAGGCTGGGCCCACCACCCATTGATTAGTTAGCTTAATTAAATAGTTTTAACTAATTTAGTTAATTAAGAAGCGATGGGGCCCACTGGTCAATGACTAGACCAAGTCTAGTCAGCAAGTTGACTCGGTCAACTAGGCCCGTGCGACCCAGCTGCCAGTGACTCAAAGGGTCCAGTGGCAGGGCCACGTCAGACCGGCACCGGAGTGAGCTCCGGCAAGCCCTGTTCGCGGCGGTGGGCTCGGGCGGCTTATTTGGCACGGGTTAACTAGCCGCGGGCGGGGCAGCTCCGGGCGCTGCCAGCGGCACAACCGTCACTAGGCGCGGGAAGGCCGGCATCCATGGCCGGGCGAGGCAAGGCGTCGACGGCCAGGGACGGAAGGCGTTCATGGCGGGCGCGGCTGAACGGGGCAGCCGACAAGGGGGGCTACGGCAAGCGTGGGCGGGGCCGCAGCAGCTCCGACGAGTGAGCAAGCAGCGGCAAGGGTGAGCGAGGGTAGCACCGCGGGGTCGACCGGAGGCCATGCCGGGCAGGAGGACGGGGTGGCGCGCAGTGGCAAGCAGTGCGGGCGCTTGTGCAGTCGGGCTCGCGGACGCACGCGGTGGTGCAGCCGGCGAGTGGGTGGGCGCTGGCGGCTGCAGGGTTATGGGCTGGTGCAGGGACTCGGCGACAGCAGCGGCGAGGCGCCGAGGTAGCAGCTGGCTGCGGTGGCCGTGGGCGGAGGTAGGCACAGGGGCGGGGCCAGCGGCCTAGTGTGGACAGCGGGGTCGAGCAGGGGAGGGGCGAGGCACGGGCCGGGCGGAGGCGGGTTGCAGGCGGCAGAGTGAGGGGGCTGCAAGGGGGGGTACGTGTGGCTGCGGGCACGTGACGGCACGGTGGCCGGAGCAGCAGGAGCATGGAGGCCGTGGGCACGGCAAGCGCATGCGCGGGCAACGCGGGCTGCGGGAGGTCATGGGCGGTGCCTTCGGTGGCTAAACGAGAGGAGGCATAGAGGGGAATCGATGCCATGCTCACGGTAGGGCGATAGGGGATGGCAGCGTACTCGGGGAGGCATGTCGGAGCCGAAGTAGTCGATGGAGTCCGATGAGGCAGAGGAGTAAGAAGACGGCGATGCAGGCGCTCCAGTGCGGGTTCTTCGGTGTAGTCAAAGGGGACGACCGCGGGGATGCTCCTGGGCATGCTAGCCGACGACGGGAAGGCCGGTGGCCGCGGGATCGACGAGGTCCATGGCGACCATGATGCAGTTGTTCGCGGGAGAGAGGAAAGAGGCGCGAGGAGGAGGGGGAGAAGTGGATGGAGTGGGAGAGGCGATCGAGGGGGCACGACGTCGGCTTTCTTATCCCCTCCGGGGCCTGTAGCGACGCGGGGCAACGAGGTGGTCGGGGACGAACGTGGGCGCCCCGGTCATGGGAACGGTGGGGAGGGAGACGACCGGGGAGGGGGAGTGGGCTGGCCAGCTGGAGTGCGCTGAGGCCCAATGGGAGGCCAGGGGCTCTGGCCTTTTCTTTTACAGAAAGGGTTTTGTAATATTTGGGGTGCCAAAACGATTTTTGTAACATATGGGAATTATCCACATAAATACAATGCAATGGTGGCATTGCCACAAAAAGATTGTGAAGCTTTTGAAATAGTTTGCAATTTTTATAAATTAAAAAGCCATTTAACCTATTGTTTTAGCCACTGCTTTAATTGGTTTAGGCCATTTAAACACCTTGCAAAATGTTGGTTCACTACCAATATTAACAAATGATTATTTGCCACATGATGAACATTTTAGTTTTCATGTCTAACAAATATGGATTTTTGACTTCAAATGGGATTTGAATTTGAATTGTGATTTGGATCAAGTGAAGATTAGCAATAGTAGTGTGATGACATGGCACCATCAACAGGGGATTACTATAGCATGACACTAGGGGTGTTACAAATCTCTTCCACTACAAGAAATCTCGTCCTGAGATTTAAGTGGGGAAGTAAAGAGTAACTTCGAGAGAACCGACCCTTATAGGGTTAATTATCTGTTGAACAATTCAGGGAATGAGGCAGAAGTATCTCTCGAGTTGAAACTTAATAAAACATCGAGAGCAAAGTATGAAGGTACACTAGGAAGTTTCAAGCGGCTGGACAAACGATTGATACCTGAATCGAGTGTGAGAAAGGGGTTCAGAGCATCAGGAATAGATCATCTCTCGAAAGGTGGCTCATGGCATGATACGAAGCCAAGCGTGAGGAATAACCTTAGAAATAGGGGGTACATGAGAGTCAGGTTTGATCCTGTGGAACTGTCGGTTATGGGCCCACCATGTGGGTTAAAAGTAGGAAGGGTGCTGGCATGTTGCACGGTTATGATAGCAAGGCATGTCAGAGGATAGTATGTCAGTTATGTCAGCAACAACATTGGTACCAAGGGCGAGGGATGAAGAGAACCATTTTCCTGCTCGTTGAACGAGGCGGACCAATAGGCAAAGTTCTCATCCATCGGTGGCTACCAGAATGTCAACAACAATAGTAACAGGGTCTTTACTGACAGAATTGTACATTGAGGTGTTTACCTAAGCAGGAAATTATCTCTACTGAGATAAGTTAGTTTACGGAAAGGTTAAACAAAAGAATGGAAAGGAAAAATGTGTTTAAACACAATTATCAGGAGTATATCCTTCCCAAGGACAAGCGGAGGATGATATCCATGACAGGATAGTAAGCAGATAACCAATTAGGTAAAGGGGTGAGGGAATTCATGATGTTACACGTACAACGGTGTTTGGATAAATGAACAAGAAACATTTATCATTATGCTTCCAATGTTCTTGTTGATGTTTGAGTACCACAATCATGCTTTGGGATAGCATTGACATGGTCATTAGGTAAAGGTTGGGCCTTGGATTCACAATGGATCCATCGGGAATTTCTAGAGCATAGCATGTTATTTTATCAGGGAAAAGATGAGGAGGTGGCCGATGGGTTCAGTAGCAATCCATCGACATGTCAAAAAGGATGTATTCCCAAAATTAATATGATCAAGTTTGTGTTGGAGGGAAGACAAGAATGTTGTTGATGCTGACACAAATCATCGAGAGGCAAGGATGGTATTTCTAGCCATGAATTCAATTGACATCTCTGAAGAAGCCAAAGTGTCGACGGTGATCAAGACAAATTTTGTCAAGAGACTCTATGAAGATGCCATCGAGCAGAGAAGGAAGGATGAAGTGAAAGGCTATGAGAACCACGGATTCAACACAATCTCAAAGTCAAGCTTGTTGTTCGAGGTGAAATGATAAGATGAGGAAGATCGATGTAAGCTTAGCTCATCGTCGGCAGTTGCTCCGGGTATAAGGACTAGGTAGCACAGTTAAAAAGTTGACATGATAAAAATATAGCTGATCAGGCTAGGAATGATGTGATGGGGTATAAAGCTTCCCAGTATCAAGTACTAGCTGTAATGCCAGAAGGTAAATTGGAGTAGAGGTTGGACGGGGGAAATGATTTGCAGAGGATAAGTAATTTTAACTTACCCAGTAAATGGGATCAAGGAGGAAATATGGTCGGGACCATAACTACAAGGGATCCAATTTACGATACCGGAAGAATTATTCAAATGATTAAATATCCTTGCAAGAAGCTTTCATGATAAGTTCCACACCGTGTCCGTGGGCATGAACACAAAGGTTCATGGTCAACTCCCACTTCTACAATGCATAACCTTTCATTTTACTTCTCGCTCTTGATGAAGCTATAGTATTGAAATTTTATCTAACGAAAAGCCAGTAGAGTAAAACCCGCATAAATTTCGAGTTCACACAGATTAGGGAAGGCATAGGTTCAACCCATCGGGGCATCTTAGGAACATATATCATAAATTTCAAGAATAAATAACACAATATCGGTAGTAGAGCATGCTTGAGAAAGCAGAGGATACAATTTACCAAAAGCATTATGTATCCGAGGAAAGGCTCACAAGCTTATTGAATATGAAGGACGTTGTCGGATAACTGATGGTCCACAAGGGATCTGATGTGAGCATCAGTACTCAACTAGAGGAAGAAAGAATGCAAGGAGATCAAATTATAGAAACAATTGACTAACTCAAAGCTCAATTGTAAAGGAATTATGAATTCCAAGAGAAGGGATCAGAAGCAATGCTCTGATTAGGGATGGATAGGTAGAATAGCCTTAGGGGTACAATCGACAGCGATTTGATTGGTCAAGATCCAGTACATGTTAAAATGACGTCTGAGGCGGAAGGATGAATTCTAGGATCTGATTGAGGATTGCGAGCATTCGCAACATATTGTATCAACGGACTCAAAATGATAAAGACAAAGGATGATAATAAGATTACTAGACTTATGGTATTAACCATAATGCAAGAAAGGAAGAAATTCAAGAACAATAGGCTGTTGAGGATTTTCACAAGAGCGAATGGTATTACGAAGACTTTTGTGAAGTACATGAATCAACTGAGGATGAGCGGATACTCGATAGGTACACAAAGTTATCCGTAGGGGTATTCAATTGACAAGGAACTGCAAGGCAGCAAGCTCAAGGGATTCTCGGAACAACGGAGAGCAGTTCAGGGCATCTTGTAATAACAAGATCAATGGGATTGAATGTAAGAATAGCAAGTGTAAGCAGTTATCAATAGGGATATAACAGTGGTAGGGAATTTGCAAAGGTGGTGGGTACGAGTGTCTCGGGAGAACATCGTAGAGTAACTGAAAGTGCTAGTGATCGACTAGAGGGGCGGGTGAATAGGCGATTTTTATGGAAGTCTTCAAAACATGGAAGTTTCGAAGACAAATGGTAGAAATAAACCTATTACCATGCAGCGGAAGGTAGACTACACTACGCAAACTATAGTCAAGTATTCAATGGAGTGAAAGCACAATGACTAATAGCAGCTAGGCAGTAAAGATCAGGTAGGAAGATATTGTGAAGCCAATCAGAACAAGCAGTCACTCAGTGAAGACAAAAGATAAAGCAATCATACAATGACTTCACAAGGACCAACAGTAAGTAAAGGGAAGGGAAGGATGAAACCAGTGACTCGTTGAAGACAATGATTTGTTGGACCAGTTCCAGTTGTTGTGACAACTGTACGTCTGGTTAGGGAGGTTGAGATTCAACTCAGAAGACCTCGTCTTCACCTTATTCCCCTTGAGATAAGGACACCCAGTCCTCGCCCAATCACTCTAGCAAGTCTTCAAGGTAGACTTCCAAACCTTCACAGACTTTGTTCACCGGTGATCCACAATGACTCTTGGATGCTCAGAACGCGACGCCTAACCGGCTGGAGGATTCACAGTCCTCAAGTGTAATAAGTCTTCAGATCACACAGACAGGAAGACTTAAGTGATGCCTAACACTCTTTGGCTCTGGGTGTTTAGGGCTTTATCCTCGCAAGGAATTCTCTCTCAAAGGCTTCGAGGTGGGTTGCTCTCAAACAACAAAAGTCGTGCACTAACTCTGAGCAGCCAACCGTTTATGGTTGTAGGGGGTGGGCTATTTATAGCCACTAGGCAACCCGACCTGATTTGTCCGAAATGACCCTTGGTCACTAAGGAACTGACACGTGTTCCAACGGTTAGATTTCAAACACACACGACAACTTTACTTGGGCTACAAGCAAAGCTGACTTATCCAACTCTGGACAAGATTTGCTCTCATAGTCTTCACTCAAAGACATAGGATTTGGTTTAGCATCACTTCAGTCATTCTGACTTGTTCACTTGGACCCCACTTAACAGTACGGTGGTTCCTATGACTCAACAAAGAGGAAAACCAACGACGAAACAACTAAGTCTCCGCGCTCCATAGTCTTCATGCGATGTCTTCACTTGTCATAGTCTTCAATGTGAATGTCTTCACATACCACCTTTGACTTCAATGTCTTCATTCATTTTTAGGGGTCATCTCTGGTAGGAAAACCGAATCAATGAGGGACTTCTACCTGTGTTATCCTGCAATTCTCACAAACACATTAGTCCCTCAACCAGGTTTGTCGTCAATACTCCAAAACTAACTAGGGGTGGCACTAGATGCACTTACAATCTCCCCCTTTTTGGTGATTGATGACAAACTGGTTGAAGTTTTCAACGGGGAATAAAATATGTGAAATTGTAAAGGATAGGGTATTGTCTTCATAAGTTGCAAGGGCTCCCCCTAAAGATGTGCATATAAGTAATTTGCTTTTGGAATGCAAATGCACATGGCAGGTTGTACTTGTGGAGATCCTCTTCAACTTATGATGACAAGTCATTATGCAAGATATGATGTAATGAAGATAATGACATGCATAATGAGAAACGGACATCTGCAAAATGATGTAAGTGCGGAATTTATCGTCGCACATGCGGAATTTATCATCGCATCATAGAATAGCATTTAAGTAGCAGACGACCATCGAGTTTAAGTGTTACAACTCAAAGAACCAAATGTCTCGAAAACGAGAGTTGTAAGCACTTGGCAAAAGTAGCAAAAAGTGAATTAACCACCCATATGGACCCGCTTGAAGACTATCAACTCATATGCTTCTCCCCCTTTTGTCAGTGAGGACCAAAAAGGTTTGAAGACATAGAGCGCCTACTCGTTCCCATGAGGTGCAGGCGAGGCAGCAGGGTCGTCGTTGAGATCCGGTGGTGCAGAGGAACTTGGTGCAGTGTCGACACGCGCTGAAGTTGGAGGAGGTGAAGTTGCATCATCTTGGTCATCGATGACTCTGGCATTTACGGTCGCAGCTGAGGACGAGTATTCAGAGTCTTCAAGTGACGGAGTCCGACGCAAGTGAGCATTTCTGGGAGGAGTTGAGTCAAACTTGAAGCGTTCGGTGAAGCCATCGTCATGCAGATCAGCTTCAGCACTAAGTAGGGTAAAACTCTTCCACGACCTCCGATAGGTTTCATGAGTGACAAAGGCATTCTTGGTGGCAACATTGCAAATGCGGTTGACATCCGCCAAGAGGCTTTGAATTTGACGCTTAAGCCAGTCGTGATGTTTGTCCTGTTTCTGATGCAGCGCGACTAGAAGCTCTCGGTCATTTAGGACACGAGATTGTCGTCGAGGCCTTTGCGCAATGGTGCTACCAGTGGCATCAGTTTGCGCACGAGGGGCACGTGTGTTTCCAACAAGGGGATAAACATGAGACACTGCTGGAATTCCTTCAATGGGCTGGGTGAAGCTTTGGTGATCAGCATTGTGAAGATAAATAGGATCCTTAGCAGGCTTTGGGTAAATGGCTTCAACTGACAGATCAACCTCAGGGAAGAATATAAGATGATTGCACGCAGACGGCTGATAGTTGAAGGCTGAGTGATGCTTGATTAGACGCATGACCCATGGAGCATAGAATTTCAACCCAAAGATGTCGGAGCCAGACGCAGCCAACTTCCTGATGAAGAAGTCTTGAGCATTGAAGTTGATGCCATTGAAGATATAGAAAACCAAAGTTTTCATTGCTCCTTCAAGCTTCGCTGCAGATGAGTGTCCTTTGACAGGCCATAGAGTCTTCCTGATGATGTGGTAAATGGTGCGAGGCAGGTACTCTAGGTCTTCAACAAAGAACTCAGATGGGTATTCAGCGTCGTGAGGCAGAGGCTTCATCATGCTCAACATTTGACTCATGTTGGGTTCTGGCTTCTGAAAGATGCTTTCCAAGGCATTTTGATGTTGTTGACAACCTGGTTCATAGTATTCACCAGGAGTGTGCTCAATGGTTCATAGTATTCACCAGGAGCCCAAGTCTTCGGATCCCTGTTGTAGCCTCGGATATGAAGAGTGGCATAGAATTGAAGCAGCAATTCTTCGTCCCAGTGCTCCTTGTCAGTGACGAACTGCAACAGACCAGCATCTCGGAAACAGTCCAATGCTTCTTCGAGGCATGGCAGACCAGTTAGAGCTTCAGAGTCGAGGCGCATATGTGGAAATATGCGCCCTTGATTGTATAGGACACAGGAATAGTAGCTTCGCTGCTGATAGCTCCAGAACCGATCTGAGGAAATACGCGGTCTTGTATAGGGGTTCTTGGAGCTGTTGAAGAAGGTATTATGTGCCATGAAGCCATTTGCATTGAAGACCCCAGGTGAACTGGCAGTGCCTGGGAATTGTGGAAGTCTTGGCTTGGGCTTTTGAACTTGAGGCATGTGCTTGACGTGGTACTCAAATTGTGGAGCAGCAGCAGGCGGAGGAGTCAGAATGGGCCAGCGAACCATAACTGGCTGACCACGATCAAATGCCAGCTCCATTGTGTGAGGTCTTGGAGGGGGAACCGGGGCATTGGCATTGTCTTCATGGGCTTCAGGGGCCACATGTGCTTCAGGTGTTTGGACTTCAGGTGCTGCATTGACTTCTGGTGCCACATTGGCTTCTGGCGCCGTACTGGCTTCAGCCATGACAACGTCATTAGCGTCAGTGGTGATATTGGTGGCCGCCTCAGGGTTGTTAACCTCCACTTCAGAAGCTGGAGGGTCGGTCACGTTCTCCTCGAAAACAACATCTTGGTGAGACGGGGGTGTAGCAGCTCTTGTATCTCTTGGGGCTTCTTCTTCATCTTCTTCTTCATCTTCTTCTTCATCGGCTGATGCAGCCGGAATGTCTTCAGCCATTTTGGCTTCGGGTTCAGACATGTGCATTGTGGGAGTGACTTGGGGCCTTGGTCCTTTGTGAAGCCTGCGTAATGCGGGTGACGCTTGTGGAGATGGAGTGTGTTGGGCCTCAAAGTCATCAGTATCTTGCACTGATGGAGTATTCTTGCAGTTGGGGAGAGCTTGGAGTGTCTTGTCTCTATGGGTGATCAGCCCACGATGCATCCTGAGCAGTTGGCGTCAGAGGACGACCAATGCTGATGAGTTCGCTGTGTGTAAGCACAGGCGATGATACCAATTGGTGCTCGATCTGAGGAAGGACTTCATCATCTTCAACATTGTCATGGTGACCAATGTCTTTAGCAGCGGTGGGGTCAACTGCCGGAATGTCTTCAGCTTCAGGAGCCTTTGTGGAAGTAGGCTCATGAATTACCATCCGTCGTTCTTGATGTGAAGAGGCAGGATGAGCAACCGAGATGGGCTCAACAACAAGGGGCTCTGTGGGAGCAGCCCGATCTTTCTTGGTTTTGCACTTCTTCTTGGAGGGAGCAGCATCAGAAGCTTCAGGATTTTTCCTCTTTCTGGCTTCAGCCTCGGCAGCCCTTGTCTTCTTTAGTTCTGAAGCCACTGTGGGGACCTTAGGCTTCGAGCCTGTCATACTGGCTGGGAAGACAATGGGATGTGCTTCCTGCCTTCTTGTTTCGGGTTCGGCCATAGCTGGCTTCTTCTTCTTCTTTGCAGCCATCCTGGGATCGATGCCAGGACGCCCAAGAGCCTTGTGCTTTTTAGCTTCATTATAGGCTTGCACGCACTTGTCAGCCAGACTCTTCATGCGCTCACGAGAACCTTTAGCTTCTTCGCGTTTCTTGAGAAAGGCTTCCTTGAGCTCGTGCAGCATAATCTTGAAGTTCTTGACATCTTGCACGCTGAGCATTGCCATGTGTCGTGGTTCTAACTCTGACAGTGATGTAGGGGGGGGTGTATGGAGAGGCTAGATCTCAGCTATTGGGAAGTTGTAAACACACAAGGATTACGAGTTCAGGCCCTTCTCGGAGGAAGTAACAGCCCTACGTCTCGGTGCCCGGAGGCAGTCGATTGGATTATGTGTGTATGAATAACAGGGGTGCGAACCCTTCATACTGAGGAGGGGGGTGGCTTATATAGAGTTCGCCGGCCCTCTCCTGCCCTCAGTGATGCAGGGTTTAAGGTACATTTAAGGTTGGGCGTTACTGGTAATGCCCCTAATAAAGTGCTATAATGACCATAAAGACTACTTAATAGCTAACCGTTTTCCTGCGGGGTGACTTTAGGTCTCCTGGCAGTCGAGTGGTTGGCTTCATGGTCGAGTGATAGCTTCTTGGTCGAGTGTCTTGAACCCATCGAGTGGGATACCTTCAAGTCGATTGAAAGGTGACTTCTTCTAGGGATGTCCTTGGGTAGGGCTCTTTGGACAGGTCCGTGCCCCTACCCTAGGTACATAGCTTCATCATTAGCCTCCGAATGGATCGAGGTTTGAGTGGGGAAAGAGTTGGAGATCCTTCCGACTGGTTCTTTGGGCTACATGAGTGCCTTGTTTTGGGTCAATCGTCACGGATGACATCATCAACCTCTTCTAGTCGCCTTGATCCATTCCAGGCCTTTTGTCGAGTGAATTTCTTTACTTGTGACATACCGAGTGTCGGCGCGAGCGGGGTCTTCTGTTTTGACAAGTTGTTTTGCAGCCCGCGGATGTCGTGGGACTCGGATTTCGAGAAGCGCGCGGGACAGGAGCGGCCGCAGTAATCAGAAGCGGTAAAGTGGAAGCTCCTCGATTTCCGTGCCACCTTTTTCGCCACGTACCGCGCGCGCGTCCGCTGCGGGATTTGACTGGATCGCCTGGGCCTACCAGTCAGCCACTCGGGAGCGGCATCTTATAAGTAGCCGGCTCGGGGTTTCCAAACAGTGTGCTCTCTTCTTCCTCTCTCCCTTCGCAAGCTCCTCCGCCACCTCCGCTCTCACCCTAGCGCCGCAGACCCGTGCGAGATTTGCCGGCGATGATGGCGAAGGACAAGACATCCGCTCTGGAGCGCACGAAGAAGGTGGCGGCGCAGGGGAAAGGGAAGAGATCTGCTCGGGGCGGATCTTCCTCAAGGTCTGCTCTGCCCCGCGGCTGGATCCAGGGCGACTGGATGCCGTCAGTGATCCGGCAAGAAGACCTCGACGACATGGTCGAGGGGGGAGTCATTCCCCACGAAGCTGCGCGTCTCCCGGGGAGAGAGATCGAACCTCAGCCTCGCGATGGTGAGTGTGTGCTCCTAGCCACCCATATCGACCGAGGGTTTTCTCTGCCGCCCCATCCTTTTTTCCAGAGCTTTCTGAACTTCTTCGTAGCGCAGCCCCACCACTTCACTCCCAACTCCATCGTATATCTTGCTGCTTTCATTTCCATGTGTGAGGGTTTCTTGCGTTGCCGCCCCCATTGGGGACTCTTCAAGCACATCTTTACCTGCCGTTCTCAATCGGTCAAGAAGGCCAAGTCGAGTGATGAAAGGACGCATGTGATTCAGCTGTGCGGGGGCCTGGCGATCCAGACGAGGGGAAAGAGTTGTTTTCCATCTATCATTTTCCCGGAGTCGGTCCGCGGTTGGCAGGCGACCTGGTTTTACTGTCAAGACCAGGCGACCCCAGGGCAGTCGACCGGACTTCCCCCTTTCTCACTCAACCGAGCTGAAAAACCTGCTTCTCTGCAAGTGACGCCGGAGGAAAAGGCCCAAGTCAAAGTACTGGCTGGTCGAGTGGTTGAGCTTGTCCGTGAGGGCGTGACTGGTATGGACTTGCTGGAGGTCTTCCTCCGGAGGCACATCCAACCGCTCCAGGCTCTTGACCACCCGATGTGGCTGTACTCGGGTCTCGACGACACCACTCAGGTCCACTCGGAGGAGGTTACTGACGAGATGCTGGAGGGGTGGCTGTCGAGCGTCACGGGGAACAAAGACAACCCCCGAGGAGCCAGGAGGGTAATTCCACTCGACAACTCGTATGACGTGGACCAGGTATGTCTTTATGCTCCTGACTGAGATCTTGTTTTCTTCATTGGTCTTCTTTGAGTAGGTCGATTGACTTTCATCTTGTATGTTGTTTTCCAGGCGACTACCGAGATGTACTCGACGCCCAACGGGGCACAGGGGCCAACTGAGGAAGGGGAGGCGAGCGGAGGTGAGAGCGGAGACGATCAAGGCGAGTGGGAGTCCAACGGTGAAGGAGAGGGAGGCGACGACGTCGACTCCAGCGAAGAGGAGGAGGAGGAGGTTGAACCTCCCCGCCCGGAGGGGCGATCCAAGCTCACACACGACCCAGCGTGGGAGCGTGGTAGGGCGACTGCTCCTGTTGGGCAGTCGTCGAAACGCCCTCGGACCTCTTTTCCTACGCCGACTGGAAAGGCTCCCAAGCACCCACGCGCAACGCCGTCCAAGGCACCCAAGGCTCTGCCCAAGATGAAGATGGCCGTCCCCACCATTTCTAGGTAATAATAAAACTTGTTTTCCTTTGTCGACCGTGGATAGATCCTTGGTCGATTCATTGAGCCAACTGACTGACTTTCGAGACTCGCAGTGCTGCTACTTCTGAGATCTCCGCCAAGGACGACCACCAAGAGATGGAGGATGCTGTTACCTCCAACCCTGGTACGATTACTGACGTTCCGCTTTGAGTCGACCGAACATTTATTGCAACTCTGGTAGATTGAATGTTTCCCTTGTAGCCCCTCCTCATGTTATCGACCTCCCGGATGACGACGACAACAAACCGCCGAGAGTGAGGAGGAACAAGAGGGCGTCGGCTGACAAGACCCCCCAATCTTCTCCGGCGTCTAAGGCCGTAGCTCGGGATGGTGGTGACACCACTCGGGCTTCTGTGACTTTCGCCATTCCTCTGACAAGTGTGCGGCCTTCGACGTCGACTGCGGATCCGCCTTCGCTTTTTGCCGCGTACCCTGTCCCTGAGGACCAAGCGGCTGCCGCAAAAGAGGCTATACGCCAGGCGGGGATCATGATGGAGCAAGTGAAGGTGGCTCGGGAGGCCAGCCAAGCAGCTTATGACGCGAGCTCGGCTCTTCAAAGCAACGTCCAGGTCAGTCGACTCAACACTTGGTCTGTTATGATATGCTGTTTGAAGAATCTCTTTTCCGAAGATCTTTGTATCTGTACACCCACTGGGTGTGTCTGCCAATTCTTGGACGAGTGGGGGCACGCCACTCACTGGGTGTAGTCCCCGAGACTACGGTGGACTGCTGGCAGTCGACTGTAGTCTTTATATTGTGTTGTTGTAGCTGTATTTCTTCACTCGGTCTGGTCAGGCCATGTCGAATGGGACTGTATCCGGTCGACTGCGGGCAGTCGACTTTTTTTTTACAGTGGGGGCACGCCGAGTGCACCCACTGGGTGTAGTCCCCGAGACTACTGTCGAATGTTCTTGATTCGGCTGTAGTCTTAGAAATGTCATCATTGTCTCTTAGTTACTCGGAAGCAACTTATTTTGGACGTCTGTCGACTGATTTTTCTTTTTACAGAAATCCTGCGAACTTGTAGCTCGCTATACTGAGTTGGAGAATCAGCAGATCCAGCTCAACCTTAACTTGAAGCTTGCTCAGGAGAATTTGAAGAAGGCGCAAGAAGAAGCAAAAGGTATGGCTGGTGAGGTTCTCCATTCTTGACGAGTGGCTTTTCTTTCTTGTCCATTCTTGATGTTGATTTCGCTCAACGCGCCGCAGATAAACTGGAGGAAGCTCTGAAGAAGAAGGATCAAGATCTTGCGGAGGCACAGAAGGAGGTCTTGGATAAAACGAGGCTTGCTGAAGAGAAAATGGCCTCGGTCGGAGCTCTTGAGCAGGAGAACTCCAGACTGAAAGCTGCTCTCGAGGTAGCCAATCAACAGGTCAGCCGACTGAAGAACGACAACGTGGCTCTGCACGACAAGGCAGGTGAGCTAGCGGGGAAGAGGAACGATCTGGAGGCTTATCTTGGTGGACTCGCCAAGAAGCTGTTCGTCGTGCTCGAAGGTAATTACTCTGCCCCGACTGTCTTGCAGTTACCAAGTCTGTGTAGGGTCACTGTCTTATTCTTGAATCGTGTTTGCAGAATTCTGTCAGAACTTTGAAGAGGAGACCAGTCGAGTGGAGCCAGGCTTGGACCCTGCTAACTCCCTTGTGAAGGACGAGGCTGCAATGAACGTGCTCCGTCTGGAGTCTCATATTGCCAGCGTGGTTGACTATCTTGCTCGACTGAAGGTTGCGATGTCGCGGATCGACACATCACTCTGGCCTGGGACGACACTTCAAAACAACCTCGAGTCCCTGATGGCTCGACTTAATGAAGTCCCAGGTCAAGTGGAGGAATGGAAGAAATCTTCTGCTAGATGTGGTGCTGATGTCGCTCTGTCTCTGGTTCGCATCCATTGCAAGGAAGCGCGAGAAGAAAAGCTGGCCGCCATCCAAGTTGCCAATACCAGGAAGCACAACTTTCAAGACTTCATGGAGACTTTCATTGCTGCCGCCACTCGTATTGCAGACGGGATTGACTTGGACGAGTTCGTCGCCCCTTCCAGTCCTCCTCCTGAGGAATGAAAAACTTTTATGCTTCACTTTAAATTTGCCTCGGAATGCCGAGTGGATTTGTAGCCGTTAAACTCCGCCGAGCCGAGGGCTCGAGTACTTTGATCTGAGGTCTGGGACCTTTTAGGCTTTATCTGAACTTGATTTCTCTTTGAATATCTTCATGGTTTGATCCGTCGAGTGGAATTCGATCTTCACTCGGAATAACCTTGTATTTGCAGCGCAACTCCGAAGGAGAAGGCAGCAGTCGACTTGCGCCTCGTCGTCCTTGCGGATTGGGTTGTGTCCTGTACTTAGGCGAGCACTGGGCCGCAGCTAAGTCCCCGAGTGGGAGGTTTGCTCTCACTCGATAGGGTTTTTAAACACTTAGGCGAGCGCTGGGCTGCAGCTAAGCCCCCGAGTGGGAGGTTTGCTCCCACTTGGTAGGATTTTTAAACACTTAGGCGAGCGCTGGGCTGCAGCTAAGCCTCTGAGTGGGAGGTTTGCTCTCACTTGGTAGGATTTCTAAACACTTAGGTGAGCGTGGGGCTGCAGCTAAGCCCCCGAGTGGGAGGTTTGCTCTCCACTCGGTAGGATTTCTAAACACTT
>NC_041388.1:362586245-362587668 GCF_002162155.2 Triticum dicoccoides
GCTAAGCCCCCGAGTGGGAGGTTTGCTCACACTCGGTAGGATTTCTAATCACTTAGGCGAGCACTGGGCTGCAGCTAAGCCCCCAAGTGGGAGGATTGCTCTCCACTCGGTTGGATTTTTTCAAACTTAGGCGAGTGCCTGACTGCAGCTAAGTCTCCGAGTGGGAGAACTTAGGGAGTATTGGACTGCAGCTAAGCCCCCGAGTGGGAGGATTGCTCTCCACTCGGTTGGATTTTTTCAAACTTAGGCGAGTGCCTGACTGCAGCTAAGTCTCCGAGTGGGAGAACTTAGGCGAGTACTGGACTGCAGCTAAGCCCCCGAGTGGGAGGATTGCTCTCCACTCGGTAGGATTTTTTCAAACTTAGGCGAGTGCCTGACTACAGCTAAGTCTCTAAGTGGGAGAACTTAGGCGAGTACTGGACTGCAGCTAAGCCCCCGAGTGTGATAGAGGCAAAGGTGTCCCGTCTTTCGATGAGATGATGGATATCGCTTTGGTGGAAGTCGACTTTGACGATCCGACTACGAACGTGCGAGGACGTCGCGCCTTAGCAATCGCTAAACCAACTCCGAGAGGTTATTGACCACGCTGGAGCACGATCAACCTGACCACGAGGGTCTGTTTCCTGCGAGCAAACGAAGAACAAGCAAGAAACTAAGATTGCAATCAGGATATTGCAAATATAAGATGAAAGCTTTATTGATCAAGGTGGGGTTCTATGACGCCTTTGTCTGGTCGTTGAACACAAACGAAGTACGCGAAGTTGCAGCTATGGCGAACTTTTAATCTAAACAAAACCCAAAGTCTAAACGGTGCCCTAAGGGCTGTATATATGGAGGAAGAGAGGGGGAATTTCGTGGCCCTTGGTGGAGGGGTCCGAAATCAACCCTATCTCTTGTTTCCCCACACATACGAACTCTAAAAATAGCCTATACTTATGTATTTCGAAATTACATGGGCCTGGTGATAGAGGCAAAGGTGTCCCGTCTTTCGATGAGATGATGGATATCGCTTTGGTGGAAGTCGACTTTGACGATCCGACTACGAACGTGCGAGGACGTCGCGCCTTAGCAATCGCTAAACCAACTCCGAGAGGTTATTGACCACGCCGGAGCACGATCAACCTGACCACGAGGGTCTGTTTCCTGCGAACAAACGAAGAACAAGCAAGAAACTGAGATTGCAATCTGGATATTGCGAATATAAGATGAAAGCTTTATTGATCAAGGTGGGGTTCTGTGACGCCTTTGTCTGGTCGTTGAACACAAACGAAGTACGCGAAGTTGCAGCTATGGCGAACTTTTAATCTAAACAAAACCCAAAGTCTAAACGATGCCCTAAGGGCTGTATATATGGAGGAAGAGGGGGGAATTTCGTGGCCCTTGGGGGAGGGGTCCGAAATCAACCCTATCTCTTGTTTCCCCA
>NC_041388.1:362587678-362594055 GCF_002162155.2 Triticum dicoccoides
ACTGGACTACAGCTAAGCCCCCGAGTGGGAGGATTGCTCTCCACTCGGTAGGATTTTTCAAACTTAGGCGAGTGTTGGACTGTAGCTAAGCCCCCGAGTGGGAGGATTGCTCTCCACTCGGTAGGATTTTTTCAAACTTAGGCGAGTGCCTGACTGCAGCTAAGTCTCTAAGTGGGAGAACTTAGGCGAGTACTGGACTGCAGCTAAGCCCCCGAGTGGGAGGATTGCTCTCCACTCGGTAGGATTTTTCAAACATAGGCGAAACGGATTCGCAGCTAAGTCACCCACTGGGGGATTTCGTATGCAATCAAAGGTGACAACAGTTATTGGAACACTCTTGTCTTTGATAAAAATGTACTGCAGGAAATTTTTCCTTATTACATCTCGTCCGAGTGAGAATTCAAGTGTAAAATGGGCGGAGTAGTTCCGCATTCCAAGCTCGTGGCTCGTCGATCCGGCGACCAACGTTGTAGAGATGATATGCTCCATTGTGGAGGACTCTGGTGATGATGAAGGGGCCTTCCCAAGTAGGAGCAAGTTTGTGTGGTTTCTGCTGATCCACTCGGAGGACCAAATCTCCTTCTTGGAAGGCTCGGCTCTTCACATTTCTGGCATGGAATCGATGCAAGCCTTGCTGATAGATGGTCGATCTGATCATAGCCATTTCCCTCTCCTCCTCTAGGAGGTCGACTGCGTCTTGCCGAGCTTGCTCTGCTTCGTCTTCGTCATAAAACTCGACTCTGGGGGCGTTGTGAAGTAGATCACTCGGAGAATGGCGTTCTTCCAGTCGACCGGTTCGGGGTGGTCCTCAGTCCCCACAAAACTGACGGAAGCTCGTCGACCCAAGCGCCTGCTGCGTGCTTGAGATCACGCATCAGTCGAGGCTTCAGTCCTTTGAGAATTAGACCATTTTCTCTTTCAGCTTGTCCGTTCGAGCGGGGATGCGCGACCGACGCGTAGTCGACTCGTGTGCCTTGAGAGGCGCAAAAAGCTCTGAGCTTGTCTGAATCGAAGTTTGACCCATTGTCAGTGATGATGCTATGCGGGACCCCATATCTCAATATGAACTCTCTGACAAAACTGATAGCAGTGCTAGCATCAAGATTTTTGATAGGCTTGGCTTCAATCCATTTGGTAAACTTGTCGGCTGCCACAAGCACATGTGTGAATCCGCTCCTGCCTGTTCTCAGTGGACCAACCATGTCCAGTCCCCAAACAGCGAAGGGCCAGACGAGTGGAATGGTCCTCAGAGCTAATGCCGGCTTGTGCGACATGTTGGAGTAGAACTGGCAGCCTTCACACTTGTCGACTATCTCTTTCGCCATTTCGTTTGCCCTGGGCCAGAAAAAACCCGCTCGGTATGCTTTGGCCACAATGGTCCGAGAGGATGCATGGTGACCACAGGTCCCCAAGTGGATATCATCAAGGATCATCTGACCTTCTTCTGGCATTATGCACTTCTGACCGATTCCAGTCGCGCTTTCTCTATACAACTGTCCTTTTATGACTGTGAAAGCTTTAGATCGACGGACGATCTGTCGAGCCTCTTCTTCGTCCTCTGGAAGTTCTTTCCTCAAGATATACACGATGTATGGTATCGTCCAGTTGGGAGTGATAGCCAAGACCTCCATGACTAGGTCGACCACAGCAGGAATTTCGACTTCAGTCGGATCTGTGGCACTTTTCGGTTGCGGGGCTTCTTCTGTGAAAGGATCCTCCTGGACTGACGGCGAGCGGATGTGCTCCAAAAACACATTGCTGGGAATGGCTTCTCTCTTGGAGCCTATCTTTGCCAGATCATCAGCTGCTTGATTTTTCAGTCGGGGGATGTGATGAAGCTCTAACCCCTCGAATTTCTTTTCTAGCTTTCTTACTGCGTTGCAGTAGCCAGTCATAGCTGGGCTTCTGACGTCCCACTCCTTCATCACCTGATTAACCACCAAATCTGAGTCGCCATAGACCATGAGGCGCCGGACGCCGAGTGAAATGGCCATGCGCAACCCATACAAGAGTGCTTCATATTCTGCTTCATTATTGGAGGAATCGAAGTGAATCTGGAGAACATATCTAAGCTTATATCCTCGAGGGGAGACCAATACTACTCCAGCACCGGAACCATTCAGCATCTTAGATCCATCGAAGAACATGGTCCAGTGCTCCGAGTGAACTTGGGTCGGAAGCTGCTGTTCAATCCACTCGGTGATGAAATCTGCAATTGCTTGGGACTTGATAGCCTTCTTTGCTTCAAACTTGATATCTAGGGGAAGGAGTTCAATCGCCCACTTCGCCACTCGACCAGTTGCATCTCTGTTGTGCAAAATCTCTGACAGTGGAGCGTCGCTGACGACTGTAATGGAATGGTCAAAGAAGTAGTGTGCAACCTTCTTCGTGGTCATGTAAATCCGATATACAAGCTTCTGGTAATGGGGATATCTTTGCTTCGAAGGAGTCAAAACTTCAGACACATAATATACTGGGCGATGAACTCTGAAGGCCTTTCCTTCTTCTTCCCGCTCGACCGTAAGTACTGTACTGACAACTTGTCCCGTGGCCGCAATGTAAAGCAGCAGAGGCTCTTTACTGATTGGGGCAGCAAGCACCGGCTGGGTGGAGAGCAGAGCTTTGAGCTCTGTGAACGCTGCATTAGCTTCCGGAGTCCACTCGAACTTGTCAGACTTCTTCATCAGTCGGTAAAGAGGCAACGCCTTTTCACCTAGACGAGAAATGAATCGACTTAGAGCGGCCAAGCAACCTGTAAGCTTCTGGACATCGTGTACACGCACAGGGCGCTTCATCCGGAGTATGGTGCCAACTTTCTCGGGATTGGCGTCGATTCCTCATTCGAAAACGAGGAAACCGAGTAACTTTCCACCTGGAACTCCGAATGTGCACTTTGATGGATTGAGTTTGATATCATATCTCCTGAGGTTAGCAAAGGTTTCGGCGAGGTCAGTCAGTAGGTTGGAACCTTTCCGTGACTTAACCACAATATCATCCATGTATGCTTCTACGTTCCAACTGATCTGAGTGAGCAAACACTTCTGAATCATCCTCATGAACGTGGCTCCAGCATTCTTGAGGCCGAAGGGCATGGTGATGTAACAGAAGCACCCGAATGGGGTGATGAAAGCCGTTTTGATCTCGTGGGTCCATACAGACGGTTCTGATGGTACCCTGAATAAGCATCTAGAAAAGACAAACGCTCACACCCCGCGGTCGAGTCGACTACCTGGTCGATGCGGGGGAGGGGGAAATGATCTTTCGGGCAGGCCCGATTGATATGTTTAAAGTCAATGCACATGCAAAGTGACTTGTCCTTCTTGGGGACCATGACAACATTGGCGAGCCACTCGGAGTGGTAAATCTCTCAGATGAACTCCGCTGCTAAGAGTCGAGCCACCTCCTCGCCAATAGCTTTCCTCTTTTGGACGGCGGGTGGACTCGTAGACGGTGCTCAACCAACCCCCTGGGAACTCCAGGCATGTCAGAAGGCTTCCATGCGAAGACGTCCCAGTTCTCACGGAGGAACTGGATGAGCGCTTCTTCCTATTTGGAGTCGAGCGTCGTTGAGATGTGAGTCGTAGCAGCATCGGGGTCGGTCGGGTGAATGTGAACTGGCTTAGTTTCACCGGACGACTGAAAAGCAGATTCTGAAGCAGGCTTCTTGGCTCGTAGCAATTCACTCAGATCAGTAGTCTTCTGGTACTCTTGCAGCTCAACAACTGCCATCTGAGCGTCAGCAATCTTTGATCCTTTCTGAAAACACTCCTCTGCTTTCTTCCGATTGCCTGTAACAGTGATCACACCTTTGGGACCAGGCATCTTCAATTTGAGATACACATAACATGGTTGAGCCATGAAGCGTGCGTAAGCCGGCCTGCCCAAAATGGCATGATAAGCACTTTGGAAGTCCACAACCTCGAATGTCAACTTTTCCTTGCGGTAATTCTTTGAATCACCAAAAACCACATCAAGAGCGATCTGGCCGAGTGATTCAGCTTTCTTCCCAGGAATGACTCCGTGGAATCTCATGTTACTGGTACTGAGCCTGGACATCGGAATGCCCATTCCTTTCAGTGTTTCAGCATACAATATGTTCAGGCCACTGCCACCATCCATCAGGACTTTGGCCAGTCGAGTGCCTTCGACAACTGGGTCGACCACCAAAGCTTGCCTCCCAGGGGTGGCAATGTGCGTAGGGTGATCAGACTGGTCGAATGTGATGGCAGTCTGAGACCACTTCAGATAACTGGGTGTTGCCGGAGCAACCATATTCACCTCACGGTTAATGACTTTCAGTCGACTTTTGCTTTCGACATCAGCAAAAATCTTTAGGGTGGAATTGATTTGGGGGTATCCATCATCACTATCTTCCTTGTCCTCAACTCTGTCCGACTCTTTTTCCTTATCTTTGGACTGTTTGCCCTGAAACTGCTGGATCAGGAGCCGACACTATCGAGTGGTATGCTTTGGGTAAATAAAATTACCCTCTTCATCTTTCTTGGTGTGGATGTGACATGGCAGATCCAAAACATCATTTCCATCTTGATCCTTGACTTTCTTGGGCTTCCAGGGGCCTTTGGGTTTCCCCCTGAAATTTCCCTGGGTTGCGGCCAGGGCCTCCCTAGGGGTGGCTGGCTCGGCCTTCCGCTTCTGTTTTCGACTGGAGTTTCCTCCGGTTTCTTGGGCGACTGCCTTGTGCTTGCCACTCAGGAGTCGATCTTCGTCTTCACCATTAGCGTATTTGGTGGCAATCTCCATCATCCAGTTCAGAGACATCTCTCCAGTTCGACCGAACTTCAGATTCAATTCTCTGTATTTAATGCCTTCTTTAAAGGCACAAACTGCCTGATGGTCAGGCACATTCTCAACTGTGTGATGCAACATGATCCACCTCTGGATGTAATCCCTCAGAGTTTCATTTGGTTTCTGTACGCAAGAACGCAATTCTGTAAGGCCTGCGGGTCGCTTGCAAGTTCCCTCAAAGGTTGTGACAAACACTCGGGAGAGGTCCTCCCAAGTGTAGATGCTGCTGGGTGCCAACTGATTTAGCCATGCTCTGGCTGAGCCCTCTAACATGAGAGGCAAATGCTTCATGGCCACCTCATCATTGCCACCGCCAATCTGTACAGCCACTCGGTAATCTTCGAGCCAAGTGTCAGGATTAGACTCACTGGTGAACTTTCTGACTCCAGTCGCCAACCTGAAGTTGGGAGGAATCACTGCGGCTCTGATGGCTCGACTGAAACACTCTGGCCCCAAAACATATACTCTGCTGCTGGCAGGTGCATCTCTGTTGTGGCCTTCCCGATGAGCTCTGTTCCTGTCAACCAAACCTTGAACGAGGGTAGATCTCGCGTCAAAGCCTGGGTCCCTGGGGTCAACTGGAATCCTCTGCCCAACACTATGAGGGCGCCTGTCATCTCGATGTCGAGGCGCATATGACCCACTCCTCGGGGGAGGGGTTGGCACTCGACGTCGATCATCACGATCGGATCGGTGATCATACTGCTCATTCCTTCTGTACTGATCATGCCAGTCACCATGTCCCTCACGCCTCGGGGGCGATCTCGGGCTGTGAGCCAACTGGACTGTATCTGTTGCAATGGATCGACTGTGGATCCTATTCCGCGACTAAGAAACAGTGGAATTCTGGTTTCCCGCCGCCCGGAGCAACGCTCTGGTCTGCAACAAGCCCCTGCCAGCCTCCGACTGGGAGGGCTGAATCAATTCTGCTATACGGGCCGCGGCGGCCAAATTCTGAACTGGGGTTCGGTATACTTGCGTCGGTGGGAAGAGCTGACGTCGACTAGACTCGGGAGCCCGCTGACGCGCTTGCTCGTCGAGTGCTCGCTGGAGTGTAACGCCCGGATAATCTTGCTACAGTAATCCCACGCTAATCATGGCACGTCATCCTGATTACTGTTGCTATCCTCGCAATAATTCGAAACCGTTCAAATTCAAAATTCAAATTGATGAAAACAATAAAAGTTTTCAAGATTTAAAATAAAATTGTTCGGTGGTTGACGAATATTACAAGGGTAATTATGATGCAACAAACAAATTTTTATTAAATGCCTAAGTGTTTATAGATAAATAAAAAAAACATAAAAGAAAATAAATAAAAAGAAAACAGAAAACAATACAAAAAAAAAGAGAAAAGAAACCCCCTGGGCTTCGGCCCAGCTGACCACAGGCCAACTGGGCCACCACCAGGCCCGGCCGGCCCCCACCCCTCTCCCCTTATCCCCCCACGACGGAAACCCTAGCCCACTCCCGATCCCCACTCTCCCCTCACTCCCCCGATCTGGATCGAGATCGGGGCGACCACGCCACCGCCCCGGATCGCCGTCGCCTTCTCGCCCCCCTGGCCTCGC
>NC_041388.1:362594942-362603882 GCF_002162155.2 Triticum dicoccoides
CTGGCGACCTGCCAGGTCCGCCGCCCACGCCCGCATGCCCCTGGGCGTGCGCCCGAACGGGGCGCGCCCGTTACCCGTCGCCCGCGCCCTGAATGGCCTCTGTGCCACTGAACGGGGGGGCCCACGCCCCCCAGAACGTGTTAAAAAAAAAGAAAAAAAAGAAAAAGAATTAAAAAAATATATATATTAAATAGATAAATAATAATTAAATTAATTAATTAAGGAATTAATTAAGTTAATTAATCATAATTAGATTAACCTAATTAACTAATTAGTTTAATTAAACAGTAATTAGATTAGCTAAATATTAATTAGACTAAACAGTCAATGACGAACGGGACCCACCTGTCGGGTTGACCAAGTCAACCCTGTTGACTGCTGAGTCAGCATGACATCATGCCGACGTCATAAATCCATTTTCGAATTAAATAATTAATTAATTAAATTCCAGAAATTAATAAAATCTTTAAGAAATCATATCTTTTAATCAGTAACTCGGATTAAAATATTTTCAACATGAAAGTTGCTCAGAACGACGAGACGATTTTGGATACGCAGTCCGTTCGTCCGCCACACACCCCTAACCTATCGAACTCGCAACTTTTCCCCTCCGGTTCATCGGTCCGAAAACGCGAAACACCGGGAATACTTTCCCGGATGTTTCCCCCCTTCGTCGGTATCACCAACTACCGTGATTGGGCGCACCTAGCATCATACTTGTCATGTCATGCATCGATATGCATTTGTTTGCATTGTATTCATTGTTTCTTCCCCCTCTTCTCTCCCGTAGACTACGAGACCGACGCTGATGCTGCCCAGTTCGGTTACGGAGTTGACGACCCCTCCTTCTTGCCAGAGCAATCAGGCAAGCCCCCCCCCTTGATCACCAGATATCGCCTATTCTACTCTATACTGCTTGCATTAGAGTAGTGTAGCATGTTACTGCTTTCCGTTGATCCTATTCTGATGCATAGCCTGACATTGTTGCTACACCTGTTGATACCTTACCTGCAATCCTAAATGCTTAGTATAGGATGCTAGTTTATCATCTTTGGCCCTACATTCTTGTCAGTCTGCCTTGCTATACTATCGGGCCGTGGTCACCTGGGAGGTGATCACGGGTATATACTATACATACATACATACTATACAGATGGTGACTAAAGTCGGGTCAGCTCGAAGAGTACCCGCGAGTGATTCACGGATTGGGGCCTGAAAGGACCTTTGTCCCGACGGCCCTCTGTGTGGATCTTTGTGGCGGAGCGACAGGGCAGGTTGAGACCGCCTAGGAGAGAGGTGGGCCTGGCCCTGTTCGGCGTTCGCGGACACTTAACACGCTTAACGAGATCTTGGTATTTGATCTGAGTCTGGCTACGAGCCTATACGCACTAACCATCTACGTGGGAGTAGTTATGGGTATCCCGACGTCGTGGTATCAGCCGAAGCACTTCAGACGTCAGCGACAGAGCGGCGCGCGCCGGATTGGACTGGAACGCCTACTAGGCTAGGTCTGCTTTCGGCCGCCCTCGCAACGTGCAGGTGTGCTCAGGGCGATGGGCCCAGACCCCTGCGCGCTTAGGTTTAGACCGGCGTGCTGGCCTCTCTGTTTTGCCTAGGTGGGGCTGCGACGTGTTGATCTTCCGAGGCCGGGCATGACCCAGGAAAGTGTGTCCGGCCAAATGGGATCGAGCGTGTTGGGCTATGTGGTGCACCCCTGCAGGGAAGTTTAATCTATTCGAATAGCCGTGATCTTCGGTAACAGGACGACTTGGAGTTGTACCTTGACCTTATGACAACTAGAACCGGATACTTAATAAAACACACCCTTCCCAGTGCCAGATACAACCGGTGGTCGCTCTACCTTAGGGATATGAGGAGGGGATCGCCGGGTAGGATTATGCTATGAGATGTTACTTGGAGATGCTACTTGGAGGACGTCGACCTACCCTCTTCTGCCTGTTGCAAGACGAAGGTGACCAGAAGCGTAGTCTTCGATAAGACTAGCTATCCCCCTCTTATTCTGGCATTCTGCAGTTCAGTCCACTGATATGGCCTCCTTACACATATACCCATGCATATGTAGTGTAGTTCCTTGCTTGCGAGTACTTTGGATGAGTACTCACGGTTGCTTTCTCCCCCCTTTCTCCCCTTTCCTTTCATTCTGGTTGTCGCAACCAGATGCTGTAGTCCAGGAGCCAGACGCCACCGTCGACGACGACCCCTACTACACTGGAGGTGCCTACTACTACGTGCTGCCCGCTGATGACGACCTGGAGTAGTTTAGGAGGATCCCAGGCAGGAGGCCTGCGCCTCTTTCGATCTGTATCCCAGTTTGTGCTAGCCTTCTTAAGGCAAACTTGTTTAACTTATGTCTGTACTCAGATATTGATGCTTTCGCTGACTCGTCTATGATCGAGCACTTGTATTCGAGCCCTCGAGGCCCCTGGCTTGTATTATGATGCTTGTATGACTTATTTTATTTGTAGAGTTGTGTTGTGATATCTTCCCGTGAGTCCCTGATCTTGATCGTACACATTTGCGTGCATGATTAGTGTACGATTATATCGGGGGCGTCACAAGTTGGTATCAGAGCCGACTGCCTGTAGGAATCCCCCTTCCACACTCCTTGGCCGAAGTCGAGTCTAGTCGTTGAAAAACTTTTACTAACTTGGCTGTGTGGCCCATGGGCCCACGTCGCCATTGGGTGGTACTAGGATCTTTTACTCCTCGACCTTTACTCTGGGACTCTGAACTCTTTTCTACTCGGGTTAAACGAATTTACTAACTCTAACATTAGGATCCCGTTACCACGTTCACCCCAAAGTTGGATAAGCCATAGTTATTCTGCAGGATAGCATTTTGAATAGTGCCCGTGTTGTCATTTGACTCCATTGAAACATCTTTGTTTTCAGATGGAACCCGCGAGGCAGGTCGTGCGCCACACTGCGGCCATTGGTGCCTCAGGATCACCTGCTGTGCTAGCTGATATGATGACCTATCTGGGTTATCGCTGGCACCCTGAGTACACCATCTACGAGGAGTACCAGGACTTTAACCAGGAGCAGTACCGTGCCATCGTCCACCTCTACTCTCGGGAGTATGAGTCCACTACCGTGCTGCACACCGCTCATGGTGTTGGAGTGACCATCGAGATGGCAGTCCACGATGCGGCTCATGCTGCTCTGACACGTCTTCGTGGAGAGTATCAGGCATTGGACACTTCCCCTTTCAGGCACATTCCTATCGCATCTGACGTTGGTGCGGAGGGATACTACACTGCCGCCTACTCCACCGTCACCCGAGAGCCTTTCCACCATCAGCGCCTGGTTCTGCATGCTGATGGGCTGGACCGAGCTAACAGAGCTCTTCGCCACGAGTTGTACACCACTCGTCAGCACCTTTACAGGGCTCTGACGCGGTTGCACCCCTTTGTCCGGTCTGGACAGCTGCCGCGTTCTGCGATCTACCTAGCCAGGACCGTGATGCCCCACGGTGTCGGATGGCCAGAGGTGGGAGGCTACTCTCCCGCACTTGGTCCTCTTCTGCCACCTGAGCGTCGGGTTCTACACCAGAGTATCCGCGGCCCCCAGGCCACTGACGTGGAGGACTATCCGTTGCCTCACTACCAGCTGTCAGGTTACAGCTACCTTCACAGTACCTCCTGGGACTGATGTAGTCTTGCTCATTAGTCTTAGATGCACTCGCGAGCCTGCGTGCCGCCTATGATGACTTAGTCTATGTACGGAACTCTGTGTACTGAACTCTATGTCCGACCCCTTTTGTAAGTTATGCCGACTATCTATGTGGTATCTGTCGTTCTCCTTTCATTATGCATGTTTCATCATGAATGACTCTTGTCTATGCAAATTTCTCAATACTGAACTACCCCTGTTATATATTAGCAGGATGGTTAGACCAGCTGGTCGTGGTCGTGGTGGCAACTTCCCACCACCGCCTGAGTACATGGCCGGTATGATCCAACAGCTTGAGATGAATCGCCAGTTCATGGAAAACATGATGGCTCAGTTTCCTCGCCCCAATATGAACCAGCATCCAAACACAACAACTCTGCAGGATTTCATACGCCTCAACCCAAGTTTGTACCGCAGCTCAACCCAGCCGCTGGATGCTGATGACTGGCTCCGTGACATCACCTATGAGATGGAGTCTGCTGATGTAGCCCCTGCCAGCTATGTCACTTTTGCTTCCTTCTTCCTGAAGGGACCCGCAGCTCAATGGTGGGACAGCCATAGGCGTACTCTGCCAGTTGGGACAATCATCTCCTGGCCAGACTTTCAGGCTGCCTTCCGTGCCCGCTTCCTTCCTCAGGGAATCATGGACAGGAAGAAGCGGGAGTTTCGCAACCTCACCCAAGGCAACAAGACTGTTGAAGCTTATCAGCGGGAGTTTCTGGACTTATCCCGCTATGCTGAAGAAGACATTGCAACTGATGCTCGTAGACAGGAGAAGTTCCGTGAAGGCCTTCAGGCTGACATCAAGCTCACACTTCTAGTGCATGACTTTGCCGATTTCGCCACCTTGGTGAACAAGGCCATCAATGTAGAGACTGGTCTGCAAGAACACCAAAGCTCTCAAAGGCGCAACCGTGACACGGGCTCATCTTCGGGCCCGCCCTCGCAGAAGCGTAAGATATGGATCCCGAACAGCATGTACCGTCCAACTGCACCTGCCCCAAGGCAGTCTTATGCTGCACCTCGTCTGCCGGCTGCTCCAACTAGGCAGCCGAGGCTTCCAGCTCCACCACCCCAAGCTCCTGTTCCTACCCCCGAGAATGGGTTGTGCTTCAGGTGCGGACAACCAGGGCACCGTGCTAGGGAATGCAACCAGAAACAGAATCAACTGGCCCTTCCAGCAACTGGCCGTGGGAACAACCAGGCCCGCAACAACAATGCCAAGTCTTATGGCCGTGTTCATGCCAACCACATTGATCTGAATGAAGCTCGAGACCAGCCTGCTACGGTGATGGGTACACTCCTCGTAAATTCAGTACCAGCATCTGTTTTATTTGATACAGGAGCATCGCATTCATTCATGTCAGAAGATTTTGCATTCATGCATGGCATTAAAAGTGAAGACATGAACGCTTCTCTATTAGTGCACACCCCTGCGGGCCAATGTCGAACCTCCATGATTTGCAACGACGTCCCTGTAGAAATCGAAGGACTGGAATTCCTTGTCTCTCCCATCGTACTGAAGTCCTGTAGCATTGATCTCATTCTGGGAATGGATTGGTTAAAGGCGCATACTGCTTCTATCGTTTGCGCCACCAAGACCGTCCATCTGCTACACCCTTCTGATGAAATAATTAGCTACGATGCTCATCTGGTTCGGAATGCCGAGGCCAGGCTTTATGCCTTAAACGCATTGAACACTACACCTCTCGAGGGCATTGAAAACATTCCCATCGTGCGTGAATTCTTAGACGTCTTTCCTGAAGAACTCCCAGGGATTCCCCCTGCTAGAGCTGTCGAATTCGTCATCGACTTGAAACCAGGCACCACTCCTATAGCCAAGCGACCCTACAAGATGCCGCCGCATGAACTCCTTGAGCTGAAGGAGGAAATCGATAAATCTCTTCGAAGTGGTTTCATTCGCCCAAGTTGCTCTCCTTGGGGAGCACCTTCTCTCTTTGTCAAGAAGAAAGATGGGACAAACCGATTGGTCCAAGACTACCGTCCTATAAACCAAGCTACCATTCAGAATAAGTATCCTCTTCCTCGGATCAATGATCTGTATGATCAATTGGCTGGTTCATCAGTGTTCTCTAAACTCGACTTGAGGTTGGGTTACCACCAGATCCGTGTTCGTAAGGAGGATATCCCCAAGACCGCATTTGTGACTCGTTATGGTTCATACGAGTACACCGTCATGTCTTTCGGCTTGACCAATGCTCCAGCCACCTTCTCTCGCTTGATGAACTATATATTCATGGATTACCTCGACAAGTTCGTCGTGGTTTATCTGGATGATATCCTGATATTTTCCAAGAGTGAAGAAGAACATGCTGAACATCTTCGTCTTGTGCTGGAAAAGCTACGAGAGCATCAACTTTATGCCAAGTTCTCCAGATGTGAATTCTGGCTTCCCGAAGTAACCTATCTCGGGCATGTCATCTCTAAGGATGGTATTGCCGTCAACCCTGAACGAGTTCAGGATATTCTTGATTGGACTCCTCCGAAGAACGTTAAGCAAGTCAGAAGTTTTCTCGGTCTCGCCAGCTACTGCCGTCGATTCGTCGAGAACTTCTCCAAGATTGCCAGGCCTCTGACTAACCTATTGCATAAGGGCGTCAAGTTCCAATGGACAGATAAATGTCAGGAAAGTTTCCAGGCACTCAAGGACAAGTTGACTTCTGCCCCAGTACTAGCTCCTCCTGATACTAAAAAGGACTTCGTCATTTACTGCGACGCTTCCCGTCAAGGATTAGGCTGTGTCCTAATGCAGGAGCGCAAAGTGATTGCCTATGCCTCTCGACAATTGCGCCCTCACGAAGAGAACTACCCAGTTCACGACCTCGAACTTGCTGCTGTCATTCATGCGCTAAAACAGTGGCGACATTACCTACTCGGTAATCGTTGCGAGATCTTCACTGACCACCAAAGTCTGAAGTATCTGTTTACTCAGCCAGACCTGAACCTCCGTCAGCAGAGATGGATGGAGACTGTTGCAGATTTTGATTTGGGTATTTCCTATACCCCAGGCAAGGCTAATGTAATGGCTGATGCCTTGAGCCGCAAGTCTTACTGCAACCACCTCCAGGTTCACAAAGTTCAGCCCTCACTTGTTGAAGAATTCAGAAAGCTAAACCTCCATATTGTTCCTCCGGGTGCACTCGCTCCCCCTCCTCCGGAGTTCCGCAAGATGAATCTCCGTGTTGTTTCCCAGGGTTCCCTCTATACCCTGGCTGTTGAGCCCGATCTCGTGGGCACCATAAAGACAATGCAGGGATTTGACTCTGAAGTCTACAAGATTAAACAAGACCTCAAAGAAGGAAGTTCCTCATCCTTCACTATTGCTGATGATGGCGCCTTGTATTTCAAAGGCCGCCTAGTGGTGCCGTGTAAGGAGGAAAACCTGAATATGACCCAGGAGGTTATGAAAGAAGCTCATGATACGCCTCTTTGTATCCATCCTGGTAGTACGAAGATGTATCAAGACATCCGCCAGAGATTCTGGTGGTCTAACATGAAGCAAGACATTGCTCGTTATGTTGCTGAATGTGACGTTTGCCGTCGTATCAAAGCAGAACATCAAAGGCCTGCTGGAACTCTGCAACCTATATCTATTCCTGAATGGAAATGGGACCATGTCGAGATGGACTTCGTTACTGGATTTCCCAAATCGCAAAAGGGTAATGATGCTATTCTTGTCGTCATTGACCGACTTTCTAAGGTTGCACATTTTCTGGCGGTCAAGGAAACGATCACTGCTAGTCAGCTTGCAACTCTCTACATGTCCAGAATTGTATCGCTTCACGGTATTCCGCTGGTTATCAGTTCAGACCGTGGCAGTTTATTCACTTCAAGATTCTGGGCAAGTTTCCAAGAAGCTATGGGCACTCATCTGTCTTTCAGCACTGCTTTTCATCCTCAGTCACAAGGGCAAGTTGAACGTGTCAACCAAGTTCTCGAAGACATGCTTTGAGCTTGTGTTATTTCCTTCGGCAAGAAATGGGAGGAATCTCTTCCGTATGCTGAGTTCTCTTATAATAATAGCTATCAAGCTAGTCTGAAGATGGCCCCCTTCGAAGTGTTATATGGACGAAAGTGCCGAACCCCTCTGAACTGGTCAGAAACTGGGGAACGTCCACTCTTTGGTCCGGATATTATCCAACATGCCGAAGATCAAGTCCGCATTATTCGCGAGAATCTCAAGACTGCTCAGTCACGCCAAAAGAGTAATTATGACCGTCATCATAAAGACATGGTCTATCAACCTGGCGAGAAGGCCTATCTTCGAGTTACACCAATGAAGGGTGCTCACCGCTTCGGGATCAAGGGCAAGCTAGCTCCTCGCTATATTGGCCCATTCACTATTATGGAAAGGCGTGGAAAAGTGGCATATCAATTGGAGCTTCCGCCGAACCTTTCTCAGGTTCACGATGTGTTCCATGTGTCACAACTTCGCCGTTGCTTCAAGGACCCCATCCGAGCTGTGGATCATGAAGTCCTCGAATTGCAACAGGACCTCTCCTATAAAGAGCATCCGGTCCGCATTCTCGACCAAGCTGAACGCCGCACACGCCAGAAGGCGATCAAGTTCCTCAAGGTCCAGTGGTCGAATCACTCTGAAGACGAAGCCACCTGGGAACGCGAGGATCGCCTGCGTGATGAATACCCCGCACTGTTTCCTTCTACCTCCTAAAATCTCGGGACGAGATTTCTTGTAGTGGAGGAGATTTGTAACGCCCGGATAATCTTGCTACAGTAATCCCACGCTAATCATGGCACGTCATCCTGATTACTGTTGCTATCCTCGCAATAATTCGAAACCGTTCAAATTCAAAATTCAAATTGATGAAAACAATAAAAGTTTTCAAGATTTAAAATAAAATTGTTCGGTGGTTGACGAATATTACAAGGGTAATTATGATGCAACAAACAAATTTTTATTAAATGCCTAAGTGTTTATAGATAAATAAAAAAAAACATAAAAGAAAATAAATAAAAAGAAAACAGAAAACAATACAAAAAAAAAGAGAAAAGAAACCCCCTGGGCTTCGGCCCAGCTGACCACAGGCCAACTGGGCCACCACCAGGCCCGGCCGGCCCCCACCCCTCTCCCCTTATCCCCCCACGACGGAAACCCTAGCCCACTCCCGATCCCCACTCTCCCCTCACTCCCCCGATCTGGATCGAGATCGGGGCGACCACGCCACCGCCCCGGATCGCCGTCGCCTTCTCGCCCCCCTGGCCTCGC